>NC_136494.1:106891364-106986364 GCF_053919585.1 Euprymna scolopes | reverse complement strand
TCACAAACTCTAGTAAATGTTGACCGTAATATATTAATAATAAAAGATTCAATTAGTTCATCCAAGTTATAATTGAATTTACAAAACTAAAGTCACATAACATAACGTAACTATCAACAATACATTCCTCTCATAAATAAATATTCGTTTTAAAACTAACGTAATCCTATAAATTCTTATACTGATAATATTATTAAGATATTTATTATTTAATTAACTAGCACTAAATAAAATTATTATTAATTTACTAATCATGATTTACCTATGGTAAACAAATTTTCCCATTAATACGACAAAACAAGATAAATAACTGATTTTTTCTTGGAGTTATCGTCCTTAGTCTTCCATGCTTAATTTTGAAATATTATTTTCACTCTACACGCTTACGTGTGAAATAATAATTTTAGGTACACTCATGTATTTCTATAAGAGACTGCGTATCTGTCGGGTCGTCTGTTGAGGTCTGTCACGTTTAATATTTCCGGAGTTTTGGGGGTTTTTTTTTGGGGGGGGGTAGATGAAAATTGATAATTCGCACTATTTTGATTATTCAGACTAGTATTATTACCTTGGGTGTTATTTTTACAAGGTTTGAATCGATGTAACCTCCAACCTACATCAGGTGTATCTTATGGAACCCGGGAATCTTTCTGTCGAACTCAGGAATCTTCACAGAATTTCGAACAGATCTAGATAATTCGCAACCCTGGCGCAGTGGATAAAGTAATTGGTGAAATTCAATTATAATCTGCACTCTTTTGTTAGTTAGAGGTTCAATCACCAGTGCGGGCGACAACTGCAAATTAAGATTTATACCCAATCATTGCTGATGAAACCAGAGCATGCTATCATCGTGGATTAAATAAAAGGGCCCGTTTGAAATTTCCTGCAGATTCCAGGAATCTTTCTATCGAACTCGGAAATATAAACTTTTCGTAGTTGGTATGCTTTGTTTGGGTTTTTTAATTCAATTTTCACCCCAAATATGGCACAATGTCATTTTGAAGTAGGGAGCTACTATCGGGGATATAAGTTGCAGGAATATTATATTGGGAGATGAGCAGCAAGATGGTTGTTCACATTACACTTGAGCTTCTGCATATCAGTACAGTTGGGAAAGAAGAATCCAGGAAAGGAATTACAAAGTCTAGCAGTTCTTGGGAAGAAACTACTGGAGTAGAAGATTTTCTTACACTTAGGGATCATTACTGTGTAGAGGTGGGATTGAGCTGTTTGTCGGGTTTGTCGGGGGTATTTACATCGAGGGGGTACAAGTGCTTGTAGTTCGTAAGAGCATTCACCATTAAAATACTTGTAGAACAGGCAGAGGGATGCAATATTTAATCGATGGGACAGGGGCTGAAGTCTAGATGACAGTTCATGACCTATCAGGTTGGCGACTCTCTTTTGAATCCTATCCAGGAGTGAGAGACTAGTAGCAAATGCACCAGCCCAAATGTGGCCACAATACTCCATACATGGGCGAATGGTGGCTTTATAGAGCTACAGGATACATTCAGGCGTAAGTAGTTTTCTATCGCGGTAGAGAGAGCCCACCTTCTTTGCAGCGGCCTTGGCAATGGTCTCAATGTATCTGTTCCAACTCATGTTCCCATAAATATTTTTCTTTATTTTACCTTTTCCGTGGGAGGAGGTGGAGTTATGGTGTTGCAACTTACATTTTAAACTACGATTCGAATAATTAAAACAGTGAATAACATTTTTTATTTTTATTTAAAGTAATGTATTTATTCGCGTCAAAATGACGAAAGAAGTTGTTTAGCCAGTGTTTGAACTAATGTTCATATAAAAATCTTTAAAATGGCGTCAGTCATTAATTTTTATGTTTCTTAATTTTTTAGATGACGATTAATAATTGGTATTATTTGGATTATTCGGACTACAGTTCTCTTCTTGACTATTTTCATAATGTTTTAGTCGATGTAACCTCCGATCTTCTTCAAGTGTATCTTGTGTAACTCGGAAATCTTTCTACTGAACTCGGGGATCTGCACAGAATTTCAAACGAAACCTTTTATTTAATCCATTGCGGTAACATGTTCTCGTTCTCTCAGCCATGACCTGGTAGAAATCCTTAGTAATTTGGAATTGCATTTTGATTGTTGTCCTCATTGAGGATTGAGACTTCAAACCCCTCGGGAATGTAAATTACAACTGAATTTTACCAAGCACATTATCCGTTGTGCCACGGGTGTTCGCGGATATAATTGTCATCGCTCAATGCACAGATTGGATGAACTAGTCGCATAAATGTTTCTTCATATTTTATTCTTTCTTTTATTTGTTCTTCCCTTTTTTCTTTTCTTTCTTCTTCTTTGTGTGTGTGTGTGTGTGTGTGTGTGTGTGTGTGTGTGTGTGTGTGTGTTTCCATGACATAAGTAACACAATCTCTGGCAGTAGGGGAGTCCTGTCTATCATTGTACCGGCCACTCGTACGTGATGCGAGATCCCCCGAAAGCTGGCAAGAGCTGTGAAGTCCCAATGGACGAAACCGACGAGACGCGAAGAGGGAAATAAACACTAACACATACACAATGGAAAGGAAGAAGGCGAAAGTTGAAATGCAATTGGCACAACGAATTATGAGGCGCTTGGGAATGAGTGTTGAGAATGAATTGGCGGTAAAAAAAATGATTCCATGGTGTTGGGTGGAGTGTCACGTGGGTAGACAAATTGGGACAAAAGAAAGAAGAAAGAAAGCAGAGAATGAAAAATGACGAAAGGCAATAAGTAAGAACGGAATGAAAGATAGAAAGAAGGAAAGAAAGTGAATAAGGAAATATGAAAGAAAGAAAAAATAAAGGTGGAAGAAAAGGAAATGGGATGAAAAAGGACAGAAGAAAAGGGTGAATTGGATAGTTGTTTTGTTTTACGGCATACCAATACTTTTCATGCTATTTATTGCTGAATCCAGTAATTTTTTACAAAGTTTTTTATATTTCAAGTTCTTTATAATTTTCAAATATTCATTCAGGATGTGTGATCTAGTCGTTTTTTTTTTTAACGGCATATCAATACTTTTCGAGTTATTGAATGTTGAATCTTATCATTTTTGTAAACGTATTTATATTTCAACTTCATTATATTTTCAAATATTTATTTATGATGTTTAGTTTGGTTGTTTTGTAGAGTAAAATTATATTCGGTTTTATTGAGATTCGCAACGAAAAGAAAAAATAATAACATCAATGTTTAGTATCTTCAAACCAGATGATCTGATCCCACAAGGAGGAAAAGGACAAAAAAATATAAGAAATGGGGTGAAAAAGAAAGAAAGTAATAAAAGAAAGGACGTAGAAAGAAAACGACATACGCAAATGAAAAATGAAAAAGAAAACAAAGAAAAAATAAGGTAAAACCGATGAAAGTTTAAAAAAATACAAATAAAATATAAACTAACTAGCAGGCCGCCAGGCGTTGCCCGGTCGTAAAATACGTATAAATATTATATTTCAATAATGCAGAATTCTTATTATAATCAGAAATATCATAGGCATTAAACGTAACGTAAATTCTTTTTAAAAACTGAAGTAAAAAACGGAAAGAAACTGAGGCATGTACATGGAAGTATTATGTTTTAACAGTTCACTTCTTGTAAGTAAAAAGAAAATACTCGAGCTGAGATCAAAACCAAAACCTTAGGACAGTGAATCAAGTACGATAACCAATAGGTTACCTTGACACGATTTCAAAAAGTTTTTTTAAAACCTACTAATTTTTAATATAAGTAATCTGTAATGTGAACGATTCGCTTTCGTGGAACAGTTGACAAACAGATAAATCCGATGACCCACCACCGCACGTACGAATTTTTCAATTTTGACCCCTTGGCAGTCCTTTTTCTGAATGAAAACCTATTAAAGAGTTTTCCATGTGCCTGAATTCCCTATATACCAAATTTCAAGTCTGTAGATCAAAAATTCGTTGAGTATATAGGATGAAAATTACCTTGCATACAAACACCTCATTTTTATAAATGGATGAATGAGAAATGAACGAATCTTTAAAAAGAAAAGTAAAAACATGAAAAAAAAAAACATTGATGAAAGAAAAAGAATGAAAATAATTATTGACATTCATTTCTGTATGAACTCGATGATTCTATTGTTTGCATTGGTTTTCCTTGTTAGAATTTTTGCTACAAAAACATCGGGTAATTACGGAAGGGACCGCATGGAGGTTGTCATCATCCTAAGTGAAATTTGTCGAACTTGTGAATGTTTCCGTAGAATTCGGGAATCTGCACGGAATTTCGAACGAAACTCTTCATTTAATCTTTGGTGGGGGGGGGGGCGTAGCATGCTCTTGTGAGAATAACAACCAGGATGAGGACAGTAATCTGAAGAATCCAAATAATAAAATTTCTCGTTCCTCTTCTCCAAAATTCAGAAACATAATATCCAAAGTGAAAGTCTTCTGTGGAACAAACTTGACTTGAACTTGGCACACGCAGTTGTTAACCACCTAACCATCGTCAATTTCTAGTATTGACAGAGGAGAAGAAGAAGAAGAAGAAGAAGAAGAAGAAGAAGAAGAAGAAGAAGAAGAAGAAGAAGAAGAAGCAGGGTTTTTACGTGAGAATAAGCTACTTAATTATTAATCTAATACAAGGCAATCAGCTCGGAGCGTTTCTATCTACAGATTCTATATAGAACATACAGTACTCTGAAGATTTGTTAAGACGACCTTGGGGTCACTTTCGATCCTCGCGTCTTTTATTTTGTCTTTTAGAAATCACATTTCTTGAAGGATGTTTCTGACAAAGGAAGAAGAACTACTGTTTCTTTGTCAGAATATATGTCAAATAATATTTATTCATGGTTAATTTTTTACCTTAGAGTAATAGTTGTAGCTTCTTACATCAAGTGGTTTCATGCCTTGTCTGAAACGATTTGCATAAAAAAACATATCCCACGAGAATAGAGGAAGGGTGGAAAAGTAATGTCATATGCAAAAGGCTACTATTGCTCCCATGGGGGTAGATTGTTCTCATCCCAGGATAGTTATGGAACAAAGCACACAATGTATCGACAGAAGATCAAAAAATGCTCTCAAGATGATTGCAGAGAATAAAACAAATCGCATATAATAATGCGCTACGCGTGTGCCGAATACTAAATTGGTATCTATCAGACTAAAGTGTTATAAGCTAACACATAAATTGTATACAAATAGAGTATGACATGAGACGGCTTCGTACAAGAAACCAAAGCTTCGTGTAATGAAAAAAAACAACATTAGATTTAGTTGTGTGTTGCTTATTTATATTGCTTCTAATATAATTGTTTTATTACGTAAGACTTGATTGCTTGTGGCTTATTTATATTGTTTTAATGTTCTATTATTACGCGAAAGAACCATATTAAAAGCAATATAAATTAGAAACAACGAACAAAATCTCGCGTAATAAAAGAACTGCATTAGAAACAATATTAATAAGCAGCAAGCAACCAAATTTTGCATAATAAAGAACATTACATGTAATATGAATAAGAAACAACCAACTAAATCTCATATAATACAAGAACAGCATTAAAAGCAATATGAATAATCAACATGCAACCATATCTCGCGTAAAAAAAGAATATTACAATTATTGAAACAACGCTATTAATTAAGATTAATAAAAACCCTTGAACAAGTATAACAAATACAAATGTATTCGGCCTGTGATCATATTTTACGTTATCTGATGCAGATTGAAATTTTATTCCTTCAACATTAAAGTCCACTTTCCAATCTTCAGTGTGCTGTATGTTCTATATAGAATCTGTTGATAGGAGCGCTTCGAACGGATTGCCTTAAATTAGATTAATAGGTAAGTAGCTTGTTCTCACGCGATATCACATAAAAATCATTCTTTTTTCTTCTTCTTCTTCTTCTTCTTCTTCTTCTTCTTCTTCTTCTTCTTCTTCTTCTTCTATGTCAATGTTGGAAATTGACGATGGCTGGGTGGTTCAAGTCCTATTCGTTCTACAGAAGACTTTCACTTTGGATATTATGTTTCTGAATTTTGGAGAAGAGGAACGAGAATTTTTATTATTTGGATTCTTCAGATTACTGTCCTCATTCTGATTGCTATTCACGCAACAAGAACACGCTACGTCCATAGAATACATGAAGAGTTTCGTTCGGAATTCCATGCAGATTCCCGTATTCGGCGGAAAGCTTCCCGAGTTTGACAAATTTCACTTAGGATATTGACAACCTTCATGTGGTCCCTTTCGTAAGTTTCTGATGTATTTCTAGCAAAAGTTCTAACTAGGAAACCCCATGCCAACAATAGAATCATTTAGTTCAATGAATGAGCATCAATAATCATTTCCCTTTTGTCAATATACCTCCGTTCTTTTTGTCTGTTTGTTTGTTTCGTGTTTTTACTTTTTTAAAAATTCTTTCACTTCAATATATTGTTTTTAATGTTCGATTATTACGCTAAGTTTTTATTTCATTTGTGTGTGTGTGTGTGTGTGTGTGTGTGTGTGTGTGTGTGTGTGTGTGTGTGTGTGTGTGTGTGTGTGTGTGTGTGTGTGTGTGTGTGTGTGTGTGTGTGTGTGTGTGTGTGTGTGTGTGTGTGTGTGTGTGTGTGTGTGTGTGTTTTTTTTTAATGGACTATGTGTACATAGTCCAATAAAATACACGACAGTCTTCACCCTCGAGTTTATGTAGAGTCGAATAAAAGCACGTGGCCAACTCAAACTCGTTGTCTCTATTTTACATGGTTAAGCATTTTCAAATTTGCTAAGTTCCTTCTGCTTAAACTTCCTGAAGATGACTAACAATAAAAGCCTTTTTTTACGATGATCTCTTGGAAAAGGAATCATAGATTGAATCTCAGTGGATCTGAAAATAACAAAGAATAAAGAAAGATTAGACGCGTGTGTTAATATAAATTTCTTAACAAAAATTGAAATAAAATCTCATTAAATTATTGATTTGTTGCAACAGATTTAGGAAGATTCTTCCTGTGTAAACACAAAATCAAGTAGATTAAGGAATGTGTAAATGGTCTTAAGGACAACACAAACAAAAATAAACTTGTAAGCTTGAACGAATAAAGAAATCCTGTCTCTATTTTACATGTTTAAGCATTTTCAAATTTGCTAAGATTTCTAAGCTTTTAGTACGAAAATCGTACTGTGAATATCAGTTGTCTCAAAAGACTACCATTTCAATTATCCTTTTCGGCAAGGTTGAATTCATAGCAAAATAATTCCAGAATGTATGGACAGAAATAGATAGAGAAAGAGTGCGAATTTTACTCTCGATAATCTCTACTCTGTTGCAAGCTCAGTCATTTTTCTCACGGAATTCTGTTCGTCACGATGGCTACTACAAGCTTCATAGGAGAGAAATTGAGAATCTTTTAGCGACTATGGTTCACTACATTCGTTTTTTTTATCAGAAATATGAACATGTAAAAAGAAGTGTCGTTGTTTCTTTGAAAGGCTTTTGTTCCAGATCGACACGCGTAGTTCTAATACAAGATGGCTGGCCGGAACAGTCAAGAACTGCCAGACAACCAGAGAGGGATCATCATAGTCACCATAATCACAGCAGAACCGAATAGAAATGTGACCAACTCACCATCGACTGTTCTCGCCTACACAATGTATTAAACAACACCGATTCACATCTAATCGGCTACTATCCTCAAAATCTTCCACATTAATATCCACATGATCTACCTTATATTTGGTTTTGTTCTTCGCCTACGCTGTTAACAATGTCAAATGTAACTCTTTGAATCTTGAGATTTGAATCTTGAGATTTTCCTTCTACTTCAAATCTATTGAAGGTCATCTAATATATAACATGAGACGCCAACTTTCAAATATCATCTGATTTCTGCTTTCATTTACGAGATACTTGTGGTTTGAGTTGCCCCCCTTTGCAAATTGGCTGTTTGGAGAAATGGAAAACTAGATGGCTCTGGTTGATAGTCAATTTGCATAAGTGGAGAAATGGGCAGCATATAAACGGTACTTTTTTAAGCAGGGTGAAGAGCGCAGAGAGTGAAACGACGGTTGGAAGAAGTGACAGTGAATTATTTTTGTGACAGTGAATTATTTTTGTGACGGTGAATTATTTTTGGACGTTGAAGAGCTCAACCTTTTGGAAGGAACAGCTGTGTCTTATATATTTTTTTTTAATTTCTTTTTTTTTCTACTTCACTACAAGCTATTTCGACGGGAACTATGGAAGCAAAGAGAATCAGCAGTGAAATGCTTAAGACGTTCTCTGGAGAGGGAGATGTTATAACCTGGCTGACCAAGGTTAAACTTGTCGCTAAGTTGCGGGACATCGCGGATGTAGCCAGCTTGATACCGCTGTATCTTGATGGTGATGCTCTGGCCCTATATCTGGAGATGCGGGAGGAGGATCGACTGTCTGTTGACGCCATTGAGGAAAAGTTGAAGGAAGCATTTACCGAAGGACCGTTTGTGGCATATGGCAAACTAAGCCGTATGGTGTGGACCGGAGAGCCTGTCGATATTTACGCCAACAATATTAGGAGGTTGACGGGACTAGCAAGATTCAATGGAGGAGGCCGTCGACAGATGGTTAAGATGGCCTTTATCAATGGCTTCCCGGACCATATTTCTATAGCTCTGCAGCAACTGCCCGCTGTAAATACTATGGAGGTGGCGGAGTTGATTACACAGGCTAGGGTGCTGGCCAGGAAAAAAGAGAGTGAGCAGGGAATCGTAGCTGTCGCTCAACGAAGCAAACTGCAGCAGGAAATTGTGAAGGACGAAAAGCAGAGAGAACTGTGACAGAGACCCAGGTTCTCTGGCAGATGCTACCGATGCCAAGGCCCCCATATGGCGAGGGAGTGCAGGGAGCCAAAGCCAGAAGTCACGTGTTACCGCTGTGGGGAAGTCGGCCACATCAGCAGATTCACTCCCCAGGGAAACGAACAGGGGGAAGCCACTGCGCCGGTGGCTACCCCACTTATTCGATGAAGGCGCTTCAGGGTATGTCACCACAAGTAGAGATGACCCTAAATGGACGAAGTGCAAAAGCCCCTGTCGACACGGGCTGTACTTCAACAATTGTCACCAAAGACATGGTTGACACATGCAATGGAACCAGCAGCATTACGGCAGTTGACGGCAGAGAGGTGAAGTGCAATGGCACAAGTATCGTTCGGTTGCTGGTACGTGGGATGTCACTAACAATCCAGGCGATTGTTATTAACAAAATTGTCACGGGTGTCGATGTGGTGCTAGGGATGGACGCAATTGCTCGACTAGGGGGCGTTACGGTATATAGGAACTCCGTGAGATTTGGAGGACATCAAGGGGCTGCAGGTGTGCAATTCGAAAAAACGTGTCACAGGAACGGCCGGGTCAGACAAAAGTTGCACGATAGAGGACCAAGATTTCTCTGCACACTTTGATGGTGAGAAATGGACAGTCAAGTGGGCATGGAAGGGAGAACCTCCCATACTGAACAACAGAGTGGAATACTACGAGCATACGCTGCGAGGAGGCACAAGAGTTGAATTTGAGAGGAAGGTGGACCCAAGAATCACAAAGGAGGCCGTTAGGACAGTGGTTGAGAGATGCAGCCGGTGTCAATCAATCGACCCTGCGCCGAGTAAACACGAATCTGGTGAGGTTCAGGTGGCAGAGAACTGGAGCAGGTTGGCGATAGACGTAACGCACTATCGACAGAGGCCGTATCTGTCAATAGTCGACTGTGGGACCAGGAAGAGTAGCGATTTGGAGGGAGATCAAGGCGGAAAATGCAGGTGAAATTGTAAAGGTCTTGGAAGAGGTGTTTTTGGAGAGGTGTCCAGTGATGGAAGTGCTAATGGACAATGGAACTGCCTTTCGTTCAGCTGCCATGGAGAATGTGTTGGATAAGTGGGGAGTGCGGCGCTATTTCAGGGCTGCATATAGACCAGGCGGAAACGGAATTGTGGAGCGGCATCACAGGACCATTAAGGCTATAGCTGAAAGGGGCCAGATTTCCCCGCCAGAAGCTGTCTTCTGGTATAATATGGCTCCAAAGTCAGGGCAAAAAGTGGAGTCAGTGCCGCAGAGGGAAGTACGAGTGGCGGCATCCCCGAACTGCACAGGTACCCGCGGAGGAAGGCGAGAAGCGAGCGACTGTGCGAGTGGGAGAGGAAGTGTGGATCAAACCGCCTGATGCTCGCTGTACCACACGCTGGGGGAGGGGCATTGTGACAAGTGTCCAGTCCCCGAACAATGTATCTATCGACGGCACCCCTCGATACATCCTTGATGTGCGGCCAGTAGTGGTGTCATCAGAGGAAGACAGCGACGTCGAGCCAAGTAGCGACGTTCACGAAGAGGCTCCGCGGAGATCGCAGCGAGAGAGACGGCCGCCATGTTGGTCGAGCGACTACGTGATGGGTTGACATGTGATGATCGTGTAGATCAAGGGGGCGTGTGGTTTGAGTTGTCCCCCTTTGCAAATTGGCTGTTTGGAGAAATGGAAAACTAGATGGCTCTGGTTGATAGCCAATTTGCATAAGTGGAGAAATGGGCAGCATATAAACGGTACTTTTTTAAGCAGGGTGAAGAGCGCAGAGAGTGAAACGACGGTTGGAAGAAGTGACGGTGAATTCTTTTTGTGACGGTGAATTATTTTTGGACGTTGAAGAGCTCAACCTTTTGGAAGGAACAGCTGTGTATTATATATATTTTTTTTAATTTCTTTTTTTTTCTACTTCACTACAATACTGAAACAACTTTTTTTACACATGGGAGTCACCACTTATCAAGACCCAAAAATAAATCGAGGATAAGGATGTACGGTAATCACTGAGACAACAGTTAATGGTGGAAATTTGGTAGAAATGGATTATTTGGGAGGCGGCTCAACAAGAATTTGTTTACATTAGACTCGGAGACGTCCATATTCTAGTTAGCCAGATAGCAAGTCAGTGAAACAGATTTCTAAAGGCGGGAAGTTTCTAGGGAAAAAAAATTTTCATGAAATTTGTTTAGATTTAGGCACAGATAGTGGGTGGTGGAAACTTGATGGTCGTTGTAGCTATTTTATTGTGGTGTTTGTGAAATTTTGGCAAGGGATGGCCATTGATTGAAGCTCAGATGAGCACTGCTAGGAAGCACGGATGTAACAGGTTTCCTCGATTGCCAACTAGAAAATCTGGAGATAAGTTTCAACAAATACGCAAAAAAATAGAGAAAATATCTACTTGTGATTAATCAAAGTAGATAATTGATCGTGTACTCGTGTCACGATGACGTTTTTTGAACAGCAATTATGTCCTGGCACGGCAATCAGGTTCCCTGAGTGGTAAACACGTTACAATGATAAGCGCATCCTGTGTATATGAACTGGTCGTCTACTGAATCTGCGTGAGGGGTCTTTTCTTTCTATTCTCGGCATCATTAGTGGCTGGATTTTGTCCATTTCTTGGAATTAGACCTTTGGTGTTGGTATTATATGCTGCATAAAATAAGCGCATGTTTTTATAAAAAGATATATTTTGAAATTTTATATTTGAAGAAACATTTTTAAAACTCGAAAGTTGCACAGGCATGTCATTGTCCGCGACGAGTTGCACTTTACATTACAAACGAGAAAAAAAGAGAGAGAGAGATAGAAAAGGGGAAATAGGAAGAAGGGGAGAGAGGGATGCATATTAAAATAAAGAGACTGAGATATTGTAATTTTGCCTTAGATGACGAGTTTACTGTCTTTGACCTTTAGACAGTCTTCACCCTCTGTTTTGTGTAAATATTTGTCAGCTCCAGGTAAATCTATTCTAATTAAAAGCACGCTCTGAAGTCGCCGTGTTTATAAAATACTTCTTAGACTATACTCGTCTCTATTCGAGTGCGAGGAAAGTCGAATACAAGACTTTTTAATGTGGGAAGCGCAAAATCACCAAGAAGGGCTCTTTATTATTGGGCCAAATGTTCAGCGATATCATTGAGCGATAATATTTAGATTTATATATTGTTATACAAACAACGATTTGCACACTCAAGATTTACAAAAACTAAAACAATCACTTTTCATAAGTGATTAGATCTTTGAACGGGAAAGAATTGAAAGAATCAAGAAAGATAGTGTAAATATTTGGGACATTGGAATCTGTTAAATCTTTTAACCACACTCCTCTCGATAAAGCAAATAAGTTCTTATTTACTTGTCTCCACACGTCAGCAAAGTTTCTTTTTTATCAAGTCTAAGGCGTTAAGGAATGACGTTATAACAGACATGGCGTTACCGCAGATAATAGCTAGGGAAATTCACTGGTACATCAAAGCGATCTCTCTGGTTTGTCCATACAAGTAGCTATCATCCATCCAATGTCCCGTATCAAATGTGAAATATCAGATCTGACATTTTGAATGAGATATTCTAGAAAAATGAAATGGCCAATGACGTAATGAGCTGTATTTGTCGTTTTAGCAGGGTTCGGTAAATGAAGCTGCCGTGTTGCAATTTATCTGCAGATTTCCAATTATTAATGCCGTAAAAGAGCCAGAGTTACTTCTTCTGAATCTCATAGTTTACTGCTTAATATTGAGTAATTTTAAGGAAGTAGAAAGTGAACTTTGAATTTACTGTTGCTTTCTTTATTTGTTTTTTAATCCTCACATTCCATGAGCGATGTTTCTGACAAAGGAGGAAGAATTTCTATTTTAAGGATCGGAATCTATCCGTATAACACTTATTGTTGGTCAGTTTTTAACCTTTAGGTGATACGGTTAGCTCTTTATATCAAGTGACTTCATTCCTTGTCTGGAGAGATTTCTGAGAAAAAATATCTGAAATGGAACACATACATCAAATCTGTTGCTAAGGTCGCTGGAAAAATAGTTGGATCACTCCATTGCGTCAGCAAGTATCTCATTGCCGATCCAATCTTCTATCTGTATAAGAGCCAGGTACAACCTAAAATTGAGTGATGTTGCCACATCTGGGCAGGAGCTGATCGGCGCGTCCTATCCAGCCTTGATAGAGTTTAAAACCGGCTTCAAAACCTAGTAGGTGATGCCCTTTTCTCTTCCCTTCACCCCCTTTCCCCAAGAAAAGACGATGCGGGCCTGTCGCTTCTCTACCTTTATTTTCATGGCCGGTGCTCGACTGAACTCCAATCTATGGTTCTGTCTTGCTAACATTTCACCAAAAATACTCGAATAGCTACAACCATTATAAAAGATTTCCTTCACTCTCTCTATCTGCACCTAAATCTAAATGCAGATTCCATGAAAAAAGCTTCTTTTCCAAAACTGCTTACCTATGGAACATTGTTCTGATGTCATGTTTCTCAGATGAATACAACATGGTAACCTTTAAATTCAATGTAAAAAAGTGCTTGTTGAGCCGTCCCCATAAATAATCAACTTCTACCCAACTTACACCATTAACGATTACTACACTATCACTATCATTAATTAACCCTTTTTCCTCGAGTGGCTTTCGGACCTTAATAAATGGTGGCTCCCAAGTAAAAAATAGAGCGTTCAGATTGTAATGAAATATGCAAACGTTGTTTGACTATGGAAATAATTAATAATCTCTCATATTCTGAAAATTATATTGAAAATTATATATATGTGTGTGTGTGTGTGTGTGTGTGTGTGTGTGTGTGTGTGTGTGTGTGTGTGTGTGTGTGTGTGTGTGTGTGTGTGTGTGTGTGTGTGTGCACATCGCCAATGGTTATACACACAAGTTTGAACATTTAGAATTTAGTTCACTTCAACCCCACCCCATATACGCACTGGCATGCCAGCCACCCAACATCTCTCTCTCTCTCTCTCTCTCTCTCTCTTTGCTTTTTCTCGGTATCTCTCTCTTTCTCTTTCTCTTTCTCTCTCTTTCTCGCTCTTTCTCTATCTATCTATCTATCTATCTCTACGTCTCTCTCACATACACGCATTCACGCACGAACTCAAGAAGTATTTTTCACTTTTACACTGGGTGGAGTTGTATGGCAGCAAAAATTCTCCTCGCCTAAATAGTTCGAAACGGACGCCTCGTTGTGGACGCGCTCCGCTACCGACTCGTCTGTCGAGCGATAGCTGACACAAAGAGGAGGGGAGGATTTATGACAAGGATGAGGCGAGTGTCATTCAATCTCGTTGACTGCGTGCAAGGAATTATAATCAAGCGTTCAGAGTTGGACAGTCACGTCTCTTCGAGAGGCATACGAGGGTTTAGGGTTAGGGTGACAACGAATTGGAAAATATTTCTGGTGATGTTTCACTGACTGGACAATTGTATCACGTGACCGGCGTTCTCAAAATCAGGAAAAAAATAAATAAGAAAAGAAAATATAAACGGGGGAGGGGAAGTTAAACATTATCGTCTTGGTCGTTTGGGTGTAGGTAAAAGGGTCTTGGTGAGAGTTAGATGAGCATTGCGTAATTTTCAAAATCACATTAATGTTTTTATTCTTCACAAATAAACACACGTGCGATTATACTCGTGAACGTATACAGTACATGTCCACAAGACCTACACATACATTCTTATGCCTATACATCCACAGCAGACACAAGCATAACACACGATAAACACACATTCTTGCAAATACATTCGAAAAGAAAATGCAAACAACATACACGCAAACACATGCCACAAGACATGCAAACATATTTATACTCGTACGAACTTACAATTCACGACACATATATACACACAGATGTGTATGGAGTAAAATAACCAATGCGTATACAGATCCCCAAAAATACACATTCACAACAAAACACGTATCAATACGAGCGTATTAACGTTGATAAATAGCACACATACACGCATACATGCATACACGCACGAACAAATGCCCATAAGACATACGCACGCATCAAACAGCATGGACAATCGATCGGAACGCATCCCACGAACATATACACATACATAACTACACACAATAGTACACAAGCGTAGATAGGACACGCGTATACACACATCAAGTCATAAAACAGAAGTAAAGAATTGTCTACATTACACTTAAACACATACAATAAAAAGTCACAAAAATTCCCACAATACTGTTAAGTCTAATGATGCAGGTTATTGATTTAATACCAGCTCAAAAGAGCGAAGTATAATCTGTAACAACTTTATTCAACAACTTACAGAGCAAAATGGTAAGGTAAAAATCACTGGATGCGTAATGATTAAAGTTTGTGGTGCGAGACAAATTTGTTTACCTCCCAAAACTGTCATGGCGGATCTCTTTTTATCTCTAGGATGATAACTTTCCATTATTCGGTTCAAAGGAAATACCTCTATTATATTTTGGTTGTACCCAACATATACATATACGTGCACATACACACACACACTTAAGGGGCTACTATTTGGAACCATATTTATAGGGACACTATATATGTAGTTTAGCAGTGACATAATTGTTCACATTACATTTAAACTTCTGCACGTCAGTACAGTCAAGGAAACAGGAGATCGGGAGGAAATTCTAACATCTAGCAGTTCGAGGGAAGACATAATTAAATTAGAAGACTTTTCGGCATCTACAGATCTCTACAGTGAAGGGTGGGATTTTGCTGCTTGTCAGGTTTGTCAGCGGTATTTATGTCGAGAAGCACAAGTGCTATGATTTTATCAGATCATGTTCCATTAAAATACTTGTAAAGCAGGCACAAGGTTTCAGCATTGCGACGTTGGAGTTTGGTTGACAGATTAGATGTCATTTCTTTGTAATCGTTAAACTTCCCGGAATGAGAAACTATTATTTAGTGCATGGGATTGGACTGTCTTTCATGCCCATTCTACACTTTTTAGGATAACTCATATAATTTATTACAAAAGTGCTGAGGGTCATCTCATCATTAATTTAAAGTCATAGAGGTTTCGAGTCTGTCAACATCATACTGCTTCAACGAGATGACCTTACCGGAATAATATTTGTACCAGAACACAATTGTTGAGGAAATATCCGTCAAGCCTGCAATAACGTACAGCTTATCCGGATAAAATCGCTGCTGAAAATATTAATAATAATTCAGGGGATTAATCAGAAACAATGTATATCATTTCCTCCTCAGCCTTAATAATTCGAAAGTGGGACAACCAATAGCTCGTTTTGTCCATCCTGGATCTCATAGCTAGAACACACGATCGATCCCAGAATAAAATATGTTCCCCCTTTCCTTCCTACTTCAACATCATCAACTTCATTCATCTATTAAAAATACTAGCAGAATAAAAGAAAAACAAATTAAGTGAGGGGCGATATATAAATAAAAAATTATATATATACATGTATGTGTGCATATCAATCGGCACTTGAACCAAGTGATACCAATCGTATGACCGAAAATAATAGCAACTGTAGAAAACCAAGCGAGAGAGAGAGGAAGTAAATAAATGTGTGTTGCTTTGTCTTCGAAGCAAGAGAGTGAGAGATAGTGTGTGTGTGAGAGAGAGAGAGTTAAGAAGAATATATACAGCGAGAGAATCTATTAGATCGCGCGGATTTAAATAAAGTATGCATAAATGAATTACCTAAAAAACGTAACTATGTTTGAAAGAGAATATAACTAATTCTGAAATAAATGTACGAAGCGAACGACTGAGCAATTTACTCATAGGGCAAAAGTAGGAGGTATTATTGCGACGCCATGTTTGAATGGTACATTAGTGTTCATTTAGCATGCTAATACCGTTTTTCCAGAATATAGTAATGGCCAGAGCTCATTCAATCAGAAGGAGTGGAATAAGTCGGGGAGATTCTATTATTTTTTGTGACGGAAAAGGGAAAAGTTATGTTATATCAATGAGTTTATGCTCCAGTTACGAAGGGTGAAACCCTATATCTGTCAAAAATGCAGAATACCTCCCGGTGATTACTGGGAGCGGTAAGAGGACTTGTTATTTAGAGGGAAAAATAGGAACTACTTTCTCTAAAGATGGTTGCGATGGTGATGATGTTGTTCCTAGGATAGAATGTGGGATTTTATTATAACGACGAAATGTGTCTAAAATGGCATTCTAAAGATTCATAAGATAGTGGCTAATTGTCTAAATATAATAAATTTGTATGTAGCATCTTTGGTTCTTTTCAATAAAAGAAACTATTTTCTAATGAGTCTCTGACAAGTTGTTTGGTCAATCTATACCATTAAACGAAACACCTGTAAGACGTACCATATAACCAATAAAATTATATAAATGTTTTATAAATATTTGTAGTGTTCCAGCCTGAGACGTTACCGCGTGGCCGTCGTCAGTCGAATATAAAATAGCTTAAAATATACATTAAGATGTAATGTATATTTTGAGCTATTTTATATTCGACTGACGACGGATATATATATATATATATATATATATATAGAGAGAGAGAGAGAGAGAGAGAGAGTAGTAGTAGTATTAGTAGTAGTAGTAGTAGTAGTAGTAGTAGTAGTAGTAGTAGTAGTAGTAGTAGTAGTAGTAGTAATTAATTTATTATTTTTCAAAAGGTATCCATTGCAATATTGTTTCTTATTGAGAAGGAACAGAGTGTGTCGGTTACATGAACATGTAAATTGTCCAACATGGCGTTTTTATAAGATTTGAAGGTAAACATTTGAAGAGTACGTGACTAAATATGCAGCTATAACATAATTTTGCAGACTTGTTAGTCGGGATACGAAACAATAGTGTAATGGATATCTTTTGAAAAGTAATACATTACCAACTGATAAAACTTGATATTTGGAATTTGGTGAATGATTATACTATACTACACATTCTCTGGAACCCAATAAAAGGTATTTATTACGCTTGGACTTTTTAAAAATTTACAAAATTTATATAAGTAAATCATTTTCATTATAAAAAAACTTTATTTATGAGAAAGATTTTTTAAATCCATACGGTCGCTGTATACAAACCGAGTACATTTCAAGTAAATGATGAACTATTTTAATTGGGTAAAGACCCATAAAAAACGGTCCATAAAATGTACAATCACTTGAGCCGCTTCGTGCCGTTCTGCGACCTTCCTGAAAAATGGAGATAAACAGACAGAGACAAACAGACAGACATAGTGAGTTTTATAAATGCAATTACATGTATATCTTCGTTTCAATCCTTGTTTCAAAAGTGCCCAAGAGGCGAACAGGACTTAATAGTAGTATGAAATATACTTATGGCAAGTGAACTACACAACATTTAGTTTCCGCTGACACAAACAAATAAACTGCAGTCGGGCGTTATTACTTACATTGAGAGATTTTATTTTAAGAAATTATTGTTTATTCATGTCAGCCATCCGTATCCATAAAAAAACTGCTTTTTGTATCATTGTCGGAAGAATAAATTACGTTTGTAGAAATAATGACGAAGATTTTCCATTATTATTACTGTGACTTTCTTTTCTTTAAATTTAATGAGTGTCTGTTATTGGTTCTTTTATGCATGGACTATTTGTGTTACATATTGTCTAGAATCAGCAAAGCATGCGATGATGATGATGATGATGATGATGATGATGATGATGATGATGATGATGATGATGACGATGACGATGACGATGATGATGATGATGATGATGATGATGATGATGGTGATGATGATGATGATGATGATGATGATGATGATGATGATGATGATGATGATGATGATTTCTTAAAGGAATGATGACCAACTTGGTCCTTTTATCGGATCTGCAGTGTGTATGAATTGTGTTTATTCTTTAAGAGTCATCTGTCTAGTCGATTCGCCTATAAGTAACGGGAGGACATGCATACGTAAAACATAGATATTCATTATCTTAGTTACATTATTTTCTTAACACTTGCCTCTCGGTTCGCTTCTAAACGAAATCTAAGCTCGCAGCTTGAATTTGTTGGAATTTAGTCGAGGATCCGTCATCGGCAATCAGTTTGTTGCTATTGGGCTAATGTATGGTTTTGCTCAGTCTTTTACCTTCAAGTAGTTAGTTTATTGCTAATCGCGTTATTACCGGGGTATGACGACAACGCTTATTAGGGGTTGTTTTCTCTACTAGTGCAGTTCACAAAACCTCATCTGACATTGTGTTTACTTCTTACAGAGGAGGTAAATAGACATTCATTACGGTAAAAAAATATCGTGCACTTATGGTCTCGTTAGCGAAGTAACAAAAACAGTAATAAATAAATACTATAAAATTAATTATTTCGATATGAGATTACTTTTAAATAAGTAAATACCTATTTTGACCACTTACTCGTAAATGTATAAATGGATTTTTATTTTGATCCCTTATTAATTAATTTATTTATTAACTAATTAGTTCATCCAGTGGTTATTTATCTCAAATTTATTAAGATACAATATGAATAATGAATTTATTATTCATTTATTACTTAGTGAAGTACTATGGATGTTTTTATTGCAATGTGAAATCTTATAATTAATGTTATTTGTTAGATTCGTTAGATTATGTTATTCATATATTGGTCTTATTTGAACGTTTTCCTATGCATGCAATAAGAAAAAATTCCATCCTTTTCGTTTATAAGCTTATTATGTAGTTTAATATATAAAAGGCTATATGTCTGTCTGTCTCCACATTTTCAAACTCTATCTCTTTCGAAGCTAAAAGTCTAGGGGCCTCAAATGACTGATTTTTTTACAGACCGTTCTTTTGTGGGTCTTTAGCCAGTTAAAATAGTTTTAAGGAGTAAAAAAGGGGTCAAAGTTTAAAAAATTGTAGCACATTTTGTACATTCATCTTAGTTTATTTTTCATTTTTAATTTTTGACTAGTTCATATGCGTGTGGCGTTGGTACAATGGTAACGTCACCAGCTTTGAATGCTAATAAGGTTTGTTTTCGGTTTACATTCTATACTTATTTTACTTCTTCGATTATCTAAAATGGCAGCTTCAACTTGATTGACAGATACCTCATCAATGGCAGAAAAGGGAACAACCAGGTCTGAGAGCTATTTCTACAGAATTCTAACGAGTTTTTAATTTATGGTGCCAATGTTTCACAAGGGCTTATGATGGGGCATCATTATCATACGTTTATTTTATTTCATTAAAAGTCTTCTGTGGTGTGTATCTTTCAAATACAAAAAAAAACGGATCATGCACGACACCAGACAAATTCCATTTCAGACTTGATTCAGTTCAAACACCTGTAAATAAGAAACCACAACTACTTCAGATCTGTTATTTGCCACATAACCCATAGAAATATAAATCATTGTATATGAAAAATTTTAGCTCGATCAGACAACTGGAAGTGGGTCAGGGGCATTACTTATCAAACGCCCCTCATTTATAGCACGACTCTAATATTTCTTCCTATTTAAACCGTTTACAGTCCAACTCATTCCTTTACTTCTTTAATACGAACTCCTGATACCACATAACTAAATCCACTACTAAAATATTCCTAACAACCAATCATTTTTAACCGATCTATTTCCTCTACTAGCAGTTCAGCCCTACGTGTGAATACACTTTATGTAAAATTTCAAATGTTTAGACCAAAAATTGTCTGAGTAATTTCGTAGAGACCGCAGGGGTATTTGTTTAAACTTTGATCCCAATTTTGACCCTCTTAACATTTATTATTTTGGTCTCAAATCAAAATACAAAGTTTTATTCATGTCCAAGTTACCTACATCTAAAATTTCAAGTGTTTAGAACCAAGATTGGCGGAGAAATTTGATAGAATCTGCAAAGGTCAATTCTTTAAACTTTGACTTTTTGGCAGTCAAATTTTCGCCTAAAATTATTATTATTATTATCATTATTATTATTATTATTCATTTGATTCTTATACACTCTGTCGGATATTTTTCCTCTAGACATAAACCCACTCACACACACGTGCATATGCGTATGCTTATGTATCACTTTGCATATCAATTTCTAATAGAATGATAACTCAATTATTCGGTCATTAAGATCAAAATATATATGCCCTCTGAAAAGCAACAAACTTGTGCTAGTGCTTTAAAAGATATTATTGACAAATTTTTCCTTTTCCCATACTGATATACTGCTTGTGACATCCTATCGGTACAAACAATAAACCTTCAAACGTTTTCCACCATTAGAGCGACTCGGTAGAAAATAACAGTGTCCGCAAACCCTCGCGGCACAAATGACAACAGGGACAATGGCAGAAACATTGTTTCTTAAATTTGGGGCGGAGAAAAGGGGGAGGAGACGCGGGCGTCCCGTCTTTTTCTTGACAGACGGCTTCTTGTTTTTTGGTATATTTTGCCCCTTCCTTCTCATCTGGTGGTCTCAGTGACAACACCTTTTTGACGGGACCTGGGCGATGAGAGGACGACTTAAAGAGTGCATAATGTTTTAATTAGATTAGGTGCAGCAAAACTGAGTGCTTTCGTCATAACAAACAGCGTGGTCGTTCTTTTCGTTATCTACTTCTATTTTTTTAATATATTCTTCTCTTTTCTCCGCGTGTAGAGTCTCTCTCTCTCCCTCTGTCTGTGTATATATACATATGTGTGTGTGTGTGTGTGTGTGTGTGTGTGTGTGTGTGTGTGTGTGTGTACTTAGTTATATTTTGGAAAAAAAGGATTCCAGCCGAATGCTCTATTATAAGGGAAAATGTCAAAAATAAGAGCGTATTATTTATATTTTTATTTTCAGACAGTTTAGATGAGATAATTCATCGGTACCGTTGGTTTCAAACCTGAAAATAGGAGACCGTTTTAAACCCTATATCAAGCTCTCTTCAGCCAATACGACTCTGGAAATCATATATATATATATATATATATATATATATATATATATATATAACTACTTCATTTACTCACATAAATTTAATATACGAAAGTATAGATTTATGCGTAAACTTTAAGTATTTACTTCAAAAGTTCTCAATACGTAGGTAGAGCTAGTTAGTAATTTATAAAATATATATGGCGCATAAGCCTGACGAATCCTATAGTGGATGAAACGCAGAATATTCAGTGTAGCTTAATCGCCATATATATTTTATAAATTACTATACATATATATATATATATATATATATATATATATATATATATATATATATATATATATATATATATGATTGCCAGATGAGTATTGGCTGAAGAAAGCTTGATATAGGGTTTAAAACGGTCCCCTATGTTCAGGTTTGAAACCATAGTTTTGTGTCTTCATTTCATACTCTTGTTGTCCTATTATATATATATATATATATATATATATATATATATATATATATATATATATATATATATATATGATTGCCACTTCTTGACAGAAGTTTTCCATCTGTTCAGGTTGATGTCGAGCGCTCATGTGCATGTAGATAGCTCTTCAGTCCAGCTTTGTTCTTGCATAATTATTCACAGATAAGGCAGGAGAACTTGCTAATATTTGGTGGTACTTGTAGAAAGACAATATAATGCACTTTTGAGTGTCTTGTCAAACCACTTGCTGCTTTACAGATTAATCCATAGATGCTACAACAATACTTGGGTGGTTTGAATGGAAGCACATTATCGTGAAATTTTTGGTCTTGTCTAACATTGTGTGACGTCACACGGTTCATAAAACCAGCGTTAAACAGAAGAAATCAATCACAGATTGTACATATTGAAAGTCGGCAGGAACTGCGAATTCATACTGCTTTCTAATTAGTACGTTCCAATACGAAATATATATATATATGTGTGTGTGTGTGTGTGTGTGTGTGTGTGTGTGTGTGTGTGTGTGTGTGTGTGTGTGTGTGTGTTTGTGTGTGTGTGTGTGTGTGTGTGTGTGTGAAATGGCGTTAAGATGCAAATACTTTATCAAAAGTCATTAGTTTTGTTTTTAAACTTGACTTTTTTTTATTAATTTCGGATAGTAAAATATACATCATCAGAAAAGTGTTACTTTTCCCTGATCACCATTGTATTTGCCATTGAATGCTAGAAAATTATTGTTTCTTTATCACACGTAGAGCTTTCTATGTCGTCAATAACACACCGTTTTTATTACACGTCGTGCTTACTAGCAAAATTTAGAAAACTTATGGTTTCTTTAACACGCGAAGTTTTCACGGTTGATGCTTTAAAATAATAGTTATTATTTATAAATTAGTTTTTTTAACAATTATTACTAGAGAATCATTTCGAAATAATTATATAATTTATATAAAAATACAAGCAAGAAATAAATGTTTATTGTGTAATATTCAGTGCTGATTTCATGTAACCTGCTTATATCGAAACTTGAATATTATTGTTATTATTTCTGTAAAGTATATATCTTTTGTTTCGTTTATTCGATTTGGATTAATTTAACAGAACTGAATAAATACAAATAAAAGCATTTTATCATGGCTGTAAATTTCAGTATTCTCTTTGTTTTTTGTAAAATAAAATGAAGAACATCATTTATTTCTTTATATTCGATGTTAAGTATATATATATATATATATATATATATATATATATATATATATATATATATATATATATATATATATATATCATTCAAACACTACCGTGTTTGAATATATGGCTGAGCGGCAGTTTTAGTCATTTAAAACTGCTTTAAAGATTCACCGCTCACTCATTTTTCGACCAAATTTCAAACAGTTATTGCAGTTTATAAATCAATTTTTCAGTTATATTGTCAAGAAAAAAATTCAATTTTCATTCAGTAAAACAAAAGTTATTATGCATTATCTGGTGTTCAAACTCGTGAAAATATGTAAGGAGGTAAGCAACGCTTTTTATGACTGATTTCCATAGCAACTACGTCGCTTCAGCGACTTCTGTTGCTACTAATTCGAAAAGAGAAGTAACAAGTGAAACAGACAGAATGAAAGCATGAAAGGGAGATAATTGGGGGATTTTGTTGAAAGCAGACGAGTGATGTAGATTGTTATTACATATGTGTTTATGGGGGCAAAAAATAAGACTGAAGTTAAACAAAGACCAAGGGAATTTATTGGAAGCCTGGAAAAATCATGGATTACAATAGAAAAATGCGAGTATGAAAAGTAATATAGTTAAGCTTAAACATGGAAAAGTAAAGGACTAGTTGTTAAAACTGGAAAAGAAAAGGACAAGATATTCTAGTAAAAATATAATAAATTTATAGCTTAAAATATTGCAGCATTAAGATTTTTTTAATTCAATTTATAAAATTATATAATCAATTCTGAATGCTGCAATATTTTAAGTTATAAATTTATTATATTTTTAATAGAATATCTTGTCCTTTTCTTTTCCCGTTTTAACAACTAGTTCTTGTTTAGACATTACTATATTACTTTTCATGCTCGTATTTTCTTATAATATATATATATATATATATATATATATATATATATATATATATATATATATATATATATATTAATCATACATATATTGCCTTAATATAAACCATTTATTCTTTCACTTTACTTTGTATCATTATATTATGCTTATTTGGTTAAAAAAAAAACATTCTCAAAAATAATCCTCATAATTTAATCATACCCTTCTAATTACTCAAGGTTCTTCAATCCAATATCCAAAAGATAAGCTGGTATACCTATTTATACCTATTTACGGAATAATACATTTACCCATATATATATATATGTATTTTTGTAATATTTTTGCTACTACTTTCTTAACTGTACAAATATAACAGCCTACCATGTACATCGATCTTTTTTAATGACAATCAAAAAATGCGAGAAAAAAAACTAAAAAGGGACAAAATTTCACGGATTTGATTTTAAAAATAATTGCTTTCTTTCATCGTCAGAAATTATTTTCGTCTGAGCAAAAACAAGTCCATGGAAAGTAGAGAGATAAAAGTGGATTTGGAGTGTCGAATTTTTAACGATAAATGGAAATGAGCACTTCGGAGAATTTCTCTGCTTAATTTGCCAAAACATTATCGCTGTGAAGAGAGTTTCATATATTAAACAGTTTCGCTGGAAAAGGGAAGGAATAAACAGAGTTTTTTTTTTTTTAGATGTTTACACTATTAAAAGAAAAGATGAATCTTTTTTAATGGAAAATTTTTCAATTAATTATTGTTGAAGGTAGCCAATTTTTTGTCCAAAAAAAGAACAGAATTATCGGCAAGAACAGTAACAAAGCTAATAAAAGAACTGGTAACAACGGTCAGAATTAGATTAGAAGTCATTGTAATTTATTTTAAAAATTAAATTAAATTCAGGACTTTTATTAGCGCTCTGAAGGCCTCATGCCTGGATATTTTTCATTGTTTACTTACCAAATTGTTTTCGTTTTATTCATTGTATTTTAGTAGAAAATAATCAATATATTTTGCAATAAATTTCAGGATCTTGAAGAGACACAGGAACAGGTTTTAACAGAAATATGTTCAGCACATTGTTTTATGCTGAATTGTATATTATGGTCCTGGTTAATAATCTATTACACACTCTAGAGCAATCTATGTATCTATAAAAGTGAAATTATCTGTCTGTGTGTGTGTGTGTGTGTGTGTGTCTGTGTGTGTCTGTGTGTGTCTGTGTGTGTCTGTATGTGTGTTTCTGTGTGTACATTTCCCTACCAAACTACTCGGTCAAATTTTAGTCTACAGACTCGAGATTTGGCATAAGGGGTATTGAGATTTGGGAAAATCTCTTTGATCCGTTTTCAGCTAGAGATTTGGCTGTCAAGGGTTCAAAGTTCAATGATTTGACCTGTGAAAACTCTTCCAAACTCCTCCGCCAATTTTGGGGCTAAACACTTGAAATTTTAGATGTAGGCTACCTGAAAATGAGGCAAATTGTTAATATGTACATATACATAGGTACACAAAGTTATGAACAGTACATAGGGCCCGAGCAAAGCCGGTATAAACTGCTAGTAAATGCAGTAAATGTAGATATAGGTTACTTGGACATAGATCAAACTTTTTAATTTGATTTGAGCCCAAAACAATAAATGTTAAGGGGTCAAAATTGGGGTAAAAGTTTTTAAAAAATTTGCCTCTACGGTCTCTATCAAATTACTTAGCCGATTTTTGGTTGAAACATTTGAAATTTTACATAGAGTGTATTCAGCAATACGGCAAGCTGTACAATTGGCTTTTGGCCGAAAATTTGGCTGCCAAGGGATCAAACTTCAAAATATTTGATCTTTGTGGTCTCTAGCAAACTACTCAGCCAACTTTAGGTCCAAGCATTTGAACATTTTCATAAAGGGTATTCAGAAATGCAGCAAGCTTTTTAATCAGTTTTTGGGGCTAAAAGTTTACTGCCAAGAGATCAAAGTTGAAAGAGTTGACCTTTGCAGATTTTACCAAACTCCTCCGCTAATTTTGGGTCTAAATACTTGGAATTTTAGATGCAGGTTACCTGGACATGATTCAATTTTTTTAATGTATATACATATGCACATAAAGTTATGAACAGTACATAGGGCCCGAGAAAAGCCGGGTTGAACTGCTAGTAAATTATAAATACAGTCAGCACTCGGTGAAAAAAGTATACGCTACATAATATAATACTCAATTCCATAGATGTATAAGGTGAGTGCAATAATGCAGTAGCTTACTTGGGACGTGGTAGATGCTAAATCCAAATGTACTCAATGCACTACATAATACTGGTATGCATAATGATCTTACTTTAAGTCTTATGTTTAATTGAACAGTGCCCGAAATCAGATATTATTGATATTTGTCAATTTTTAGTGTTTATGAGAAGTATAGAATCGACATTTGATATTGTTGAAGAATTTATACAATTGATTCTTATGAAAGACGTAAGCACTAGAACCAATATTTTAGATAATAAAATAATAAAATAAAGGTCTCCAAATTGAATCTGAATTTATCAAAGTATATTAAAGTAACCACAGATGAAGCATCAGCGAAGATATGATAGAGAAAGGACTCTGTGTTCATCGTTGGTTTGTTTTCAGAACGAGAAATTCCGCCACCTCAACAGAAAGAGCATAATAAAATTATTAAAAAAAACGCAGAACGATCAAAAGATATGTAAGGAAAGCAAGTATGATTTTAAATAGTTCCAACAGTTCGTAGAATCACTGTGATAACTAGGGCTAGGACAACAGCATATTCTTTTCATTGCTTTGACTCCCGAGTGTGTGTCCATTGATATCTTATATGTTTTTATAAAGTGACGTGGTTCTCGGTTGATTAACTGTGTCTAACTATGTTGGATATTTACTTGAGAGTCAAAACAATGAAAAGAATATGCTGTTGTCATAGCCCTAGTGATAACCATGAACGTCGATTACAAAAAAAGAACACAATTACAGTTTTATCTTAAACTGAATTGTGACATACAGAGTGTAAAAATCTTTATGGAATATTGGATAATATTACACAATTCCTGTGTTTTGTTGTCGTGATTGTTCAATGATGCAATTGCGGAATATAAACTACAGACCCAAAAACAACATGCTTTATTTTTGTTGTTTATTTACTAGCGATAATAACAGTGCGTTGATACGACATAATCACGTTGACACACCGATTCTCGCTGGATCACCGAAGTTAAGCAACGTCGAACCTGGTCAGTACTAAATGGGTGACCATTCCAGATGCTGTATGTGTTCTCCGCTTATCTCAGTATTGTTTCCAGTCGTCTTGGACTTCTCCCTGCCACAGAACTCAAACACTGCCGATTCAGGAGAGGTGTGGTTGAGGATTGCGCAACTCTTACCTCACAATTACAAGGGTATTCTTTGTCTTTCGAGACTGAACGAAGGCATCATCAATAACAGTGGCTAACTACATGGACTGAAAATCTGAATATGTCAAGTTCAATTCGTTTCACAGAAACTTTTTACATCAAACTCATATCTGACCTTGTGCTCTAACCTCCTGAAGCGAGGGTTAATATGTTTTCCTTTTTATCTGCAAATATCTGAAATGTTCGATTTTATTTCTGCATTTCTATCATAGATACGCACACAGAATAATATTTTAAAAAAAAAAAACATAATTGAATTTTAAAGTGAATCTGAATTTATTAAAGCTTCTTGAAGTAATCACAGATGGACACCAGAGATAAGAGAAGGGCGAAAATGATAAGTTGTATTGCTTCAAGAACACATTGGTATTGGAAAAAATGGAAACGGCACGAACCCTATGTGGGTTTAACCGGCTTCATACAAAGAAGGAAGTTCCATGGGAGTACGAAATTTAAAAGCGGTCCCTAGTCGCATGTATATCCCCGCTAAGGGAGATGACGACGTTAGGTTTTTGCAACTCTTTCAGGGAGGTGTCAACGTCCTCCTATGTACAGCATCTGGTATTTCCAAATTGGTCACCCATCTGGTACTGATCAGATTCAACGTTGCTTAACATCGGTTATCTAACGAGAACCGGTGTGCCACCGTGATCATGCCGTATACATTAGTATTATTAAAAAATGAAGAAAACTAATTATATATCAAGATTAACTTTTAATGGATACCACAATCCACACGAACACTTTGAATCTCAATCTTCAATATAAAAAAAGATGAGTTTGTATTTAAAATATTAAGACAACTTAGTACTTTTGAAAAAGAAAACTATTCTCAAATCACCAAAATCGCAAGAGAGATATAATCCCAGACATTGACTTCCGGCATTATTCAAATTATTTGGTAATCTTTCAGAAACAGAAATGGCAAAAGAATATTATCCGAAGTTAATTGATTTCCAATGCGATGAATCTTTGACGTCTAAACCATTATAGTAAAGCGGAATATAGAAAAAAAAACATTTTGAAAATATAAAAAATGGGGTGGTATTATTTGGAAGTATATTTCTAAAATTATAATGTAATTAAAAAAATTTTTAATGTTAGTTTATTTTTGATTCGTCAGCAGTTGAGCTACACAAATACACATTTTAACGTGTGCAGGAAAAGGAGACTAAGACGTTCGTTAGAGTTTAGTACTAAGTTTATTCTGGAGAGAACTAGATCACCATGTGAAAGAGATTAGTATTCTCTTAACTAATTGGTTAACTATCTTATTAAGGATAAATGAGTGGACACGGCGAATAAAGATTTCGGAAGACGTATTTCGCGCGTGGCGTTTATCAAATGTTTCCTTTCAGTTGTTACAGCATGAGTAGCAATCTGACTCGCGCAACTTCCATGGCCAGTCTGATCTCAAAACTCCGTCTCTTTGTTGACCTCGATATTCGTGACGTCATGT
Organism: Euprymna scolopes; assembly: GCF_053919585.1. NCBI lineage: Eukaryota > Metazoa > Mollusca > Cephalopoda > Sepiida > Sepiolidae > Euprymna > Euprymna scolopes. The sequence continues at coordinate 106,957,246 of NC_136494.1, read as the reverse complement.
GTCATGTCTTGACGTCACTTTGTTTCATTCTGCTTTGTTCCCTATAACCGTACAGAATCACGTCTTGATTGTCTTTTGGTGCAATTTCGTAAACTTCGTGTCACTTATACTTTTACTTAGTTTGACCCTTATCAAGATTAACACTAGCTGGTGTAATCCCTATCCGACATTGAGTCATCTATTGTGCAAACAAAAATAAATATAGTAAAAGTTATTTAAGAACAAAAACAACCACTTAGATGATCTTTCATTTCTCTCATCTAGAAATATTTTAACTAAGAAATTATACCATGAGACAAAATAAGGATCTCTTTAAATAATTTGCTGTACTTTGTTAAAAGGAAAACTTAACAATTGTAACAGAGCGCATATGAGCGATTGTGAAAATATCAGCAGCAGTCGAAGGATAGATCGCTAGCGAAGGTATTAGCAGCAGCAACGTTTTAGCACGTATGCAAATTAGCAAGTGTGCGTGGGTTTGCGTCACAAGAAAAAGAAAAAAGACAGCACGTGGTCAGAGGGAAGCAAAGTGCGCCGGGAAAGATGGACGCTTAAAGTCGAAGAAGAGATATGGCTGGCTATGACCAGCGTGAATTGGAAAGAAAGGAAAACGCGTTCATGGTGAGATGGATGTGTGGTCCTATGGTAGCTGCGAGAGATTTTTAAACTGGTGTCGAGACGACGGGATTTTGTTAATCCCATAGAATACGAAATTAACAATAAAAAAAAGAAACAGGTATTGTTTGGAAAATAACGGTAATAATTGCCTTATGTTAAAACAGAAAGAAAAGAATTTATTTTTGTTTGCTTGTTCCTTTGCGATGATACTCGACGGCGTGGGGGTCCGAGAGAGGTTTGAACTGTAAGGAACATGGTTCGAGCGTAACGGCCACGTCACACAGTAATCTAGTGAAGACATTACATAAGTTAAGTTGTATATAATAAATGTATGGGGTGCAATAGGTGAGGTGTGAGAAAGATAAAAATTATGTTGTTTTTTTTTTTTTTGGTGTAAAACAAAAAATAATTTTCTACATCAAAATAACAACCATTCATACATTTCAGTTGTTCTTTAGACATATTCAACTTTTAACGTGACTAAATTGCACTTAATTATGACAAAAGCGATTGTAAATAACATAAAATACTGCAGACTGTTTATTGTCAAAATATTATAGAATATACATATAAAGAGACATCTGTTTGTGCGTGTACACACACACACACACACACACACATATATATATATATAGATATATATATAGGGTGAGCCAAAAGTAGGTGGACAATGTTCTAAACCTTCTTACCTGTGAAAGTGGCACTCTTGCCAAGATAGAGGTCAACTAAGATCAGCAATCCGACGACAATAAAGATGGTCCTGGCTACCTATGCTCTTAAAAGAAAAACAGATGAAGTTGAATTATTATTATTATTATTATTATTATTATTATTATTATTATTATTATTATTATTATTTGCTTTAGTTGCTGAATACCGTGAAAATAGGTAGCTACTACCATTTTTATTGAGACCGGATGACTGACTATAGTTTTCGATCTATCATGACAAAAGTGCCACTTCCACAGGTAGAAAGGTTTACAACATTGTCCGCCTACTTTTGGCTCCCCCTTCATATATATATATATATATATATATATATATATATATATATATATATATATATATATATATCTTGTTACACATGTATGATAAAAGGTGGAGATTTAAGCAACAAATAAACGTAGGGATATGATAAGAAATTTCCGAGAAGAATGAAAATTGTTTATCTTTGTAACACGTTGCCCGAAAAGGGGGTGGGGTGTATAAGGGAATTTACGGGAAAGCAAAAACCCAAGTATTTTCTCTTTATCGCATATGTGACACAGCAATAATAAAATAATGAAGTAAGTGGATAGAAACGCAAGGACGAACACAAATAAAAATGCGAGAAAATAACGAAATGACAAACACTTTTCCAAACAATACAAAAATAGATTTATTTAAATAAAAAAAAAGAAGAGTTAAACGAAAGGAAAAGGAATGTATTCAAATTTATGGAATCTGAAGTATATCTACGCGTATTGAACTGAGCGAAAGGACCTTTGGGGCGGGGTTAAGCAAAGTCTTTGCACTTACAGGCTCCTTTTGTTTTTCCTTTTTTTTGTTTCTTTTACTGGTGTGTTTCACAACTCTACGACGACGCAGTTAATCCAAGATATTTCCTTCGGTGTCGAAAAAGTTCATATAGCAATCTCGCGTGGTTTATTTTCTTGCTCGCGCGTTATATATCTGTCTCTTTCGTGGGGGTTAAGATATCACATCGTGCATTTGGCGCTTCCGTATCTCTTTCGAATGATGGGAAAAGGGTCATCGTCTCTTTCGTGAGAAAGTAAATTCATTGCATTCTCTCGCATGGCTGGAGAAGGTCGCGTCGTTCACGCCTCGTGTATCGGTATCTTCTTTTTGCATGTGGGAAGATGTCGTCCCCCTCCTTCTCCTATGAGGAGGGACCTCTCAACAGGTCGGCAATCCAAGCCGAAAAGAACGATTTCTGCCGGTGTCCAGTTAGAAAGTGGAAGGGGGAGCGATAACTCTTCCGGTGTCCCCCTTCCTCTCAGCTTCACAATCCGGTCTAAAAATAGACTTGACGAAATCTCCAGCCGGCAAAGTCTCTGAAAATTTTAAAGAGGTTGGAAGTACATTAGTAGACTCTTGCTCAGTTCCAAAACGACTACTGCACTAGCCTATCTTGTGGGAATCAAGTTTTATTTTATTTCGGTGACGAAATATGAAAAATAAAAACGATATATCTCGCCAGCCTAAAATTAAGTATTAAAATTTTGATTTAAATACACAGTCCAATTTAAAGATCATGTCACAATATATATATATATATATATATATATATATATATATATATATATATATATATATATATATATATATATATATATATAGGGGAGAACCTCAACAAAGTGCTCAATTATAAAGAATAATTCAATAAGAGGTTATATCTATTTTTAAATTCTACAGGTCACAAAATCATCGGTACCACTGATTTCAAATCCGACATAAGGGGACCAGTTTATGGTCGAAAAATGTCGAACTCTATTCTCACCGGATATGACAACCGCACATTGTTTTTTCTATCGCAATTTCTTTCTTTCTTTCTTTATTTATTATTATTATTATTATTATTATTATTATTATTATTATTATTATTTATATTTTATTATGTAGGAACTGTCGTTTTATGGGTCCGGTTAAATCTGTGTTTAAAAAGGTTTTCTGATGATTCAAATTTAACGATTTCTTTTTATTTAAATTTACAATATTGATTTTTTATCTCTCTCTCTCTCTCTCTCTCACTCTCTCTCTCTCTCTCTCTCTCTATATATATATATATATATATATATATAGAGAGAGAGAGAGAGAGAGAGAGAGAGAGAGAGGGAATAGAAAGATATATATATATATATATATATATATATATATATATATATATATAGAGAGAGAGAGAGAGAGAGAGAGAGAGATACAGACAGACAGAAACAGAGATAGATTATTGCATCATCGCTTTAGTCTAGTTAAGTGGGAGTATGTTTTAAAAGTCACGTTAAAAGTTACAAATTTGAATGGCTTAAAAATGTAGTGAAGACAAAAATTATGAATGGATATTATTTATTTTCTTTTATTTTACAACTACAAATAATTATTGTAAATTGCAGTTAATTAATGAAAAGTAATGAATGAATTAATAATACAAGAGAAATTTAAAACAAATGTGATTTTTTTTTTCATTTCAAAACCATTTGATGTATTTAATAACGTTGAAATGCAGCGGACAGTTGTTTCTGTGTACTATTGTCAAGTCTGACAGCTGCATACAACGAAAAGCACCGAAATATTGGAAGCAAGTTAATTATGTGGAATTCAAAATTCTCGAAATCTTCGTTGAAATTTAGCGCTCATTGGATAACTTTGAATTTCTTGAGATATGAACTGGAGAATTGTGACGGAGATATAGAAACGGTGGCTCACGAGGAGGGTCATAACAGGAATTTTGACTTTCACACATCAAACTTCGTTGAAGAGGTGCAAAAATAACGCGACAAAATCCAGACAATGCAATGCAGAACTTGACAAAAGATGAAGACTATTAAGAAAAGTCTTAACAATGGTTTTCCTTATTCTTCAGGAAGAAGTGACAAGGACCAACTAATGATTGCGATATTTTATGACTTTTTTGCACTTTAAACAAGGCGCATTGCCGCTGAGACGCAAGGATCTATTATGTGGAACCGTGTCTAACATGAGACTGTGGAGAGTTGAGCAGCGAGATGTTTCTTCACATTACATTTAAATTTCTGCAGGTTAGTACAGTCAGGAAATCAGGAAACTGGGAGGGAATTCCAACGTGTAGGAGTCCGAAAGAAGTGACTATTAGAGTATCTAGGAACTTCAATAGTGAAGGGCCTATTAGATTTAAGACCTTTTTTTAACCCTGTCTAAGATTGAGAGATTAATGGCAAATTTGACTTTGTAAAGATATAAGATACTCTCTGGCATCAGTAATTTTCTAGCATGGTAGATGGAGACCACCTTTTTTGTAGCAGCCTTGGCAATGTTTTTATCCTATTTGTTCCACGTCATGTTGCTTGTGAATATTAAGCCGAGGGTTTGAAGAATGAGCTCTCAAGTATGGTGTTGTTTGTCATGATAATCGGTGAAGAAGATTTTTTGTAGTTGTTAAAGGAAATAAACTTGTTTTACAAGAAAATCGCTATATATTAAGTTTGAAATAGCATTATCCTCGCTAACCGCGTATATTGAATGGGCGCACCTTAAGAACATCCGCCCTTGCTTTTATATTTCCTGTTTCCATTTTTAAAAAAAAACACATTATCCACCTATTTCTATCTGTATTGGAGTTGGAAGATAAATTTAAAACAAAAAAAAAACGATGTGGGCAAACGCGGAAACTTTTCATCTAAACTAGCAAAAGAAAAATCTTAATTAACTTTAAGACATAAAACGAGCTGATCTGGGGTGGTGGTCGTCTCAGAACGAGGTAATTCCCGCCCTCCAAATATTTAGCGCTCAAATTGATCCGGGCTTTGAACTGAAGCTTAATTCATTTGATGCACGCATTCGGGTGCCGTCCAATGTGTTGCCAGATGTTACTGAAATGAACTCAAATGCGAAAACCGTGAACGCATGTTGTCGACGCGCATTAGTGGGAGGTGTATAGATGTAACCGGGGAACTTCTCAGGGATTAAAAAGTGTACAATTACGGAACATTAATGGTTAATCATTTGATGGTACTAAATGTTTGATTATTAAATCAGACCTTGATAGGGGGTGTCACAGAAAAAAAAACTTTCAGAACATTGCTCGCCCCGATCTGCGTGCATTCACGTCGGCCATTTTTTTTTTCTTTGTTGTTTATTGGCAATTTGTTTCTTGAGGCGCTAATCTGTGAACAGAATTATTCTCCTAATTTTATGACATACTCTACTTTGTGTGAGATTTACATATAAGATGCTTGATCGACTGAAAATAGACTACGCAAGCTCTAATTTGTCCATTACTCTGTAATTGTCCTTCGACCGCAAATGGTATTACATATCGCCTATACACCGATTGTAATTGCATGTTTATAAATATATGACTAGACTAGTGACCGGAAGTATTTCGACCATCTGCGATTATAAAAATCTGATTTTCATAAACGAACGTGTGTAGGAGCTACTATTAGACTGACTTAATGTTACAAAAGAGATGAAGAACAATTAAAGGTTCTATGGATCATCTGTAACTATAAAACATCTGTAGACGGTATAATTACGTTGACACATTGGTTCTCGTTAGATCATCAAACTTAAGCAAATTTGAGCCTGATGGGTGACCATTTAGGAATAATAGGTGTTGTATGTAGGTGGACGTTGACACCTCCCGAAAGAACCACAGAAGTCTAACGACTGCGAACTGTTTGTGAACTTAATATTCCCTTGATACTTCCTTTCTCGATTCAATCCACCTCGGATGAATGCCGTTTGTCTGCCTGTCATAAAACTCTAATATTCATAAAGAAATTATTAGACTGGATTAATGTTTGAGAGAAGGGGATAATAATTATGTTATTTGAGCGATTTGTAACTGTATAACTTTGATAAATAACTACCTGTAAGAATTATTATTAAACTTGGCTATTCTTCAGGAAATATGGAGGAAATTGTAGATCATTTGCGCTATCCGTAACTTTAAAAGTCGAATTTTCACATAGAAATTCGTTTAGGTTGACGTTACGTTTCGTACTTAAGATATATTTATTTTCATCTAGACATCATGGTAGGATAGATAGTTCCAACAATTTGGACTATTTCAATTTTTCGTCTTCACTTTTATATTTTTTTCGGGCTACTTATTATCATCTTCACTGTTATATTCAAAACTTTTTACAATATACGACTATATAGTGTAACATTTAATAGCGTTGGTTAACAAGTATTTCTAAATGATTGTCTTTTAGGCATTGAATGTTTAGCCATTACTCCAGGCGGTAATAACTAAGAATAACATAGCTGACAGAATGAGAACAATATACCCTGTAGATTAAATTCAGTTCGAAATTCCGTCCAACCCGAACCTAAACCACACTTACTCTAGGCAGGTTGTACAGGCTTCCTCCAAAAGACGAAGTTTCGTGGGAATAAAAATTTACAATTTATCCCCAGTCGCATATATCCCGGTTAGACGAGATAAGGAAGTCAGGTATTTGCAGTTATTGCTAAGAATTGTTGACCTTCTCCTAAATGCAACCTGGAATCCCAAATGGTCACCCATATGGTACTAACCAGGTTCAACGTTGTTTAACTTTGATGATGTAACGATAACCAGTGGGTCAACGTGATTGCGTTGTGTATGAAAAGGGAGCAAAGAGGGAATTCCAAAGCTAAGCTACCTAAGTAAAATGATCTATCAGTATAATAATTATTTCGATAAACATGGACTTCTACAGTGAAGAAATGGGGCGATATCCTGAGGCTCTCCTACCAGGGAATGACGACAGGTATATACATGCCTATTTTTGTAGAACAAGAGTACCCTTCATTGACATTTCTCCATCTTTCAGTTACATAGTCTTGTGGTTTAAAAGAAGTAAATAACAGTCATGCTGGGATGATTACCTCTGCTAATCTAATAGTAATAAATTCACAAGGAGTTGAGTTTGAAGACTATGACAATGCAGTCTTGCAGAAAAACACCATTGGGTACGAGACAAAGTAAAAGTAATCATGATAATATTGAAATATTTGCATAATTTTCAATTATATAGTATTTATTTATTAATATAATGTGGCGAACCAGGATTGCGCCATGATGTTAAGTTCTCTAAATGTTTCGGGTATATTTCATTTTCAGAAAGAAAAAAAGAAAATATTGCGTACAATCACTTGATGGAGGTGCGTTGATGTTGGAAGCCGAAAATAATAAGATCGCAGTAGAGTACGTCCGCAGAGTTCTTAATGTTTTTGTTGAAATGCGGGTCAGCCTTCGCGTTTGTTATTGTTGAATTGGGAGGTGACGATGGTCGAGTGGTTAACGACACGAACTGACTACCTGTGTGTCCCAAGTTTAAATCCAGTTCGTTCCACAAAAATCGTTGTCACTTTGGATGTTGGCACCTTTCACGTGGTTCCTCCCGTAATCTCCGATGTTTGTTCTAGAAAGAATTCTGATGAGAAACCAATGCCAACGATAGAATCTTGGGACTCATACGATATGCTGATGATTGTTGAATTACTGCAATAATATTTATCAATAATAATTATCTTATTATTAGGTATTTCATTTAAGTGTGACTATAATTACTAGAGCTGTGACAACAGCATATTCTTTTCATTGTTTTTACTCTCGAGTATATATCCGACACAGTTAGACTCAGTTAATCAACCGAGATCCACATCACTCTATATAAAAGCATATGTCAACGGATACGCACTCGAGAGTCGAAATAATGAAAAGAATATGCTGTTGTCCTAGCTCTAATAACTTATTTAATTGTTTATTATACGTACTTGCGTACGCGTATTTGTTTTCTCTTCTGTTTTGATTTTGTAATTAAGTTCTAAGGGAAGTAACACGCTGTGACAAATCTCAGGGTTAGGAAAAGCTATTCCCTTGAGTTATTTAGATTCTATATATGTTTTGTGTGTGTGTGTGTGTGTGTGTGTGTGTGTGTGTGTGTGTGTGTGTGTGTGTGTGTGTGTGTGTGTGCGTTTTACATTTGCATATTGCTATTGTTATTTAATTAATTTATTTATTTTTATATATCATTAATTATTTAATGGTTTGTTATGGAAGTAATAGATTATTGTATCAGAGTTTGTGTTGTTACCTTTTGTAAATAAACGTGATATTATTGCATTGGTCAAACTTATAATATTATCAAAAGGGTTCACTGTTATTAGAATCAATAATGCAACATTGTATTGTACAGGGTGACCCACTTAAAAGTAGCCCGATCTGTCTAATCTTTCTGTTACCGACAAACTGACACCACAAGACAAAATGAAATTCGTTTTACCACAAGATGGCGCTACATGCCACACGTCTCATAGATCACTGACACGAGTTCATGCCATGTTTCAGAAGAGGGAACAATAAGCAAAGGGTTGTGGCCATCACGTTCCCCGGACTTGTCATATTATTTTTATCTTTGTAGGACTTTAAAACAAAAAGTTTATGCAAATAATCCTCACAATCTCGTCCGACTAAAGGATAACATTACCAACGTTATCAGAATAATCACCAGAGAAGATCTACAGGCAGTTTCTGCAAACGTTGTTGAACATGCACAGAAATTCATAAATGTCAACGGGGATCACTCCCAGCATCTTTTTATAACACTACAAGTAATTTAAACAATAAAAGAATGTTTCTCCTCTCTACTAACTTTTCTGTGCTACTTTTAAGTGGGCCATCCTATAGCAACCAACCATCTAAACAGTTTCATGCTTAATTTGCATGTGTATTCTTAAAGTTTACAATAAATTCATGTTCTGTGTTATTCATTTGTAATTTCATTTTCCTATTGTTTTTACTCTTATTTGTCACTTAAATGTAAGGGGCTACTCTCTTGCGGCATGTCTACAGGGGACTATGTAGGAAGTTGAGCAGCAAGGTAATTGTTCACAGTATGTTTAAAATTCTGGATGTTAGTACAGTCATGGAAAAGGAAAACAGGGATGGAATACCAAAATCTAGCAGTCCGAAGAAAGAAACAATTAGACTAGAATGTTTCCCGGCATTTGGGAACCTGTACAGTTTATGGGTGGTATTTTGCTGTTTGTCGAATTAGACGGGCTATATACGTCGAGAGGATACAAGTGCTATGAGTTCATCAGAGCACGTTTCATTAGTATACTTGTTAAACAGGCACAGGGATTCAACACTGCGGCGATGGAACAGAGCTTAGAGCTTGGTTCATAATGCGGGACCTATTAGATTGAAGACTCTTTTGAGGGCCCTGTTTAAGAGAGATATAAAAAGAAACTAGTAACATATACACCAAATGTGGCAACAATACTCTATGCATGGGTGAATGGTGGTTTTGTAGAGATATAGGATACTATCAGGTGTCAGTAATTTTTGTTTAGCACTGTAGAAGAGGTATACTTTCTTTGCAGCAGTCTTAGTAATGTCTCCAATGTATTTGTTCCACTTCATGTTGCCTGTAAAAGTAAAGCCGAGAAGTTTGATCGGTTAACCCTCGGGTAGGGTGCAGTAGTTATAGTAAACGGTGGTTGAGAAGGTTTCTTTGAAAAGAAACTTAGTGTTGTTCGCATTAAATGTTACCATCCATTTACCTCCTCATTTCGCTACAGACTGAAGAATGTTTTCTATAGTCATTGCCTTGTATATGTACACATTCGTTTTCCCCTATTATCTATTATAGAGTGTCTTGTCATCATAAAATGTACCCATCTCGTGTACAATTTTACCACAGATGTCGTTCATGAAGATCAGGACTAATAAATATGCAAACATCGACTTCTGAGACGCATTCGCTTTAATATCATGTTGTTTCGATGTAAGTCTATCGAGGACAATCAGCACTTTTCTCTTGTCTAAGAAGAATCTAATTATATTAAGCATTCGTCCAGTAATACTGTCCGATTCAATTTTCAATTAGAATACCAGACTTTGTTAAAGGTTTTAGACATATCAAGAGCTACTGCACTAGCTTCTCCTGTCTTATTCAGTGCATTATATATGCGTTCAGAGATAACCGTTAAAATATCTGCAGTATAATGGGTTTGCCTAAATCCATATTATCGACCAGAAGGAAGTTTAACAATTACACGGTGGTGGATTAGCGCTCGATTGATTAATGACTCCAAGATTTTAACAAATAGGATATAGGCTGATGGGACGATAATTGAGGGGAGGTAAGTTATTTCACTGAAATTCTTAGATATTGGTATTACACAGACAATTTTCCAGCTATCAAGGAAACAAGATTCGGCAATGCATTCGTTATAGAATTTGGAGAGAACATAGACTAGCTCAGCAAAGCATTTCTTTATTACTATAGCAGGTATGAGTTCAGACCCACACGTCTTGGAGGTTTCTAAGTTTTTTTATGATATCACGTACATGAGAAGGAGTAAATTTCAGATCATCGAGTGTTTCTTCTGTCTGCAAAGGGAAATTGGGGGAAGGGGTTGTGTTGGTTATAACATGGAGTTGAAGCCGATCTGCCCGCTTTCTGCCAGCTTTCGCGATTGTTGTGCAAATGACCTCATGGTTGTTGGATAGTAGCGAAATTGTTAATTGCCTATTATTTACCAAACATATATGTTCTCAAAACCCGACTCAATGTTTTCTGGTTATTTCTGTATGCCTTTTCTGCAATATGCAATAGTTTTGTCAATATTAACAGTAATTAATTAACGTGATTTGATTAAAAAGATAACTTAACAAAATCATTAAATATTATGTTCATTAATTTTCAAGGGAGATATTGTTTTTTTTTTTTTTATTATTAATTTTTCAAAGAGCAATTTATGTTTCTGAATTTTTTAAAAGATGGTTGATAATTCGTATAATTTGGATTATTCAGACAACTGTTCTCATCTTGAGTGTTATTCCGGTCGATGTAACATCCGACCTTCTTTAAGTGTACCTTGGCGAACTCTGGAATCTTTCTGGCTAACTCGTGAATTTTTCTGTCGAACTTGTGAATCTGCACGGAATTTCAAATACAACCTTTTATTTAACCCACAGAGGTACGAGCATGCTTTCGTTCCGTCTTTCGTTTCTGTCTTTCGTTTCCGTCTTTCGTTTTCGTTTCGTTCCTAAGTATTTCGCAGAAATGTTGTGCGAATAACACTCAAGATGAGAATAGTAGTCCGAATAACCCAAATAATATGAATAGTAGCTTTGTATTAATGCATATCAAATTATAATATAAATCTTAGAAGACTACTTAGAGCTCGATTGATAGCCACTAGAGGGCGTACATTTTTTGCTTGCATATAGATTTGAAAGAATTTAGAAAGAAACCCAAAATTAATTATTTCAAACGTTTTGTTTGTTATGATAGTGACGCATGTATTCTACTAAAAAGGGAAAATCATGAAACCGTGTGATAAAAATCTAACGGAAAAGGGATTATGAAAACGAAAGCAGGAATAGAAAATAATTTGGAGGTGAAAAATTGGTCAATGTCAAAATGCGGATCGTAATCAGTAAAAGGTTTGCGTTCCGGTTTGGATGCCATGAATCATTTTCAGAAAACTCTACACCGCTTAATTAATACGCGACATATTATTGAGGGGGAAAAGAATGTCTTTAAGAAATTGGGATCAACGCTAAATCCAGAAAGATGAGTTATTGGCATTTAAGAGAGAACGTGTGATTATTTATAAATCAACGGGAAATCTTGTGGCGAATTGTGAAGAATCGTCATGCAATGAATTTCAATTTCTCTTGATAGGCGAGTCTTGAGGTTTCAAGTAATTTTATCTGATAATATGTTACTATGGTCGTTTATTCTTTTCTTTTGTGTCATGTCTTTATTGGGAACGGAACGATGGAGTTTATATGAAAAAGAGGAATTGGTGTGATTACATTTTCGGTTATGAAGTTCATAGAAAAGATAGGGACTTGATATGATTGTTGTTTTGTCATTTATTCTACGGCATATCAGCCCTTTGTCGGATATTTAATGCCGTATATAGTAGTTTTGATAAACGATTTATGCTTCACGTAATTTATATCTCACCAAATATTTATTCATGGTGTTTGGTTTGAGTGTTTTGTTTTACGGCATATCAACCGTTTTCGTATTATTTATTCTCGAATTTATTCATTTCGGTAAAAGAGATTTTCAGCATCATATCTTCTGATATTTATTTATTTTCAGCATCATATCTTCTGATATTTATTTATGGTTTGAAATATATAAACCTAAAAGTTAATATTATTTACTATGTCAAAAAGCTGTCTTATTTTCATTGCCTCGTTGTTGTAAAATATGTTTAACACTGTCAATCCTTTGTTCTCTTTATCAATGAATGACGTTGGACTAAGCATTATTATATAACCAAAAGAAATGTGACCCGTTAGTTCACCACGAGCTCATATAACAGTGTTTAAATCAGGAAAAAGTAAGTTTGAAAAGTTTTAAAAGATGGTTTCCATATAATTATAAGGGTACAATCTATAGTTATCTGGTTCATAGCCGTAGTTTCGTCTCTTACTTAGAATTTAGGGGCTCACTATGGCCGAAAAATTTTCTATGTGACTTCATTCCGTAACAGTGACATGCATTGGGTGGGTTTCTACCAGTATTTTGGTTAAGTTATGATTTTTGAGCGATTATAGGTATTTCCAAGATGACTGTCTCAGGTCGGCTATTTTTCGTGTTCTAACTTAAGACTAGGCACTATTTGAGTTTCGAACTAAATAAACGGTTTAAAATTAATTAAAACACAAAACAAAACTTATCTATGTAGGTAAAAGAGTAATCTATCTTGCCTTTGGTAACATTTATTTGTTGTATTTTTTTTTATAATATTTCTTCGTCTTGATGTCTATACTGCAAAACGCCTATTGGTTCACGTCTATGTAGGAGATGGCTTTCATCACTAGTAGCCTTTATAATCACTACTCGATCGGCAAATTACTGTCAATACATATGCTAATTTATTCTAATTCTTAGTTTAATTGTTTCTCATCTAAAATTATACGCATATTAAATTAATTATTTTTGTTTGTTTTAGCCTGTGATATACTTTTTTCTTATTTTTTGTTTGTTTATTTTTTTGTCATTCTTTTTTTCTGCGCAAGCCTATACATAATCAAACTTAACTTTACATCATGTATTTTACAGAAATCGCTCCAGACAAGGTATGAAGCCTCCAGATGTAAATAGCTAAAATGAATATATATATATATATATATATATATATATATATATATATATATATATATATATATATATATTACTTCAGGGTTAGAAATTAGCCACCGATAAGTGTTGGATGAATAGATTCCGACCCATAAAAGAGCAATTATTCCCACTATGTCGGAAACATTGTTCATGGAATGTGAGGACTAAATGAAAAAATTAGGCAGTGAGACTACCGAAAGTTACCTCCACTTTTTACTCTCCTAACATGTAATATGAACAAACAACTCGTTGTCCAACTCACCAACCCAAGTTTTCCCTCTAGAAACTTTGCCTTTACATGAATAGTGTTATTATACTTTAAGTGCGATATGCATGGGATGTATAAAAGTTTGTTTATTCATTTTAATAAAAAAAATCTTCTTTCTTTTTTCATCACGCGATATTTCACAAATTAGTTCGTGGCGCTTTCATTCTTTTTTTTATTATTTTTTACACTCACTTTTTTATTCATTTTTATCTGTTTGTATGATTTTACATCTATTTTGCATTCATTTTTTTTCGTTCATTTTTTCGATTTTTATTTATTGTTTTCTTCATATTTTATTCATTTTTCATTCATTTGTTTCATTCACTTGTTCCATTCATATTTTATATATTTTTTCATTCATTTTATTCGTCAATTGTGATTTAATTTTTATTTATTGTTGTATTGGTTTTTCATTCAATATAAATTCATTTTTTTTTCATTCATCTCGTATTATTTTTCATTCATTTTTCATTCATGTTTATTCATTTTTTATTTGTTGTTATATTCATTTTGGATTTATTTTTCCATTAATTTTTCATTCATTTAGTTTTCTCATATTTCATTCATTTTATTCATTTTTTCTTCTTTTTTTCTTCATTGATTTCTTCATGTTTCTCTTCATTGATTTCTTCATTTTTCATTTATTTTTCATTCATTTTTTCTATTCATATTTTATATACTTTTCTTTCATTTTCTCATCTATTTTATTCATTTTTCATTCATTTTTATTCATTTGTTTCATTCATATTTCATTTAATTTTTCGTTCATTGTTCATTCATTTTTTAGTTATTGTTCTTTTCATTTTTAATTCATTTTTCATTCATTTGTTTAATTTACATTTTATTTGTTTTTCATTCATTTCTCGTTTATATTTATTAATTTTTTATTTATTGCTTTATTTAATTTTCAGTTATTTTTTATTCATTTCTTCATTTCTTTTTTCCATCATTTTGCCATTCATATTTCATTCATTTGTGTCACTAATATTTTATTTAACTGTTTATTTATTTTTATTTATTTTTATTCATTTTATTCATTGCTTTGCTTCGTTCATATTTTCTATATTTATTTTTTGTTCATTTTTATTCATATTTTATATTTTGTATTCATATTTTATTCATTTTTTATTCATTTGTTTCATTCATATTGTATTTATTGTTTTTCATCTTTCGTTCGTTTTTATTTATTATCATTTATTGTTGCAATCATTTTTCATTCATCTATCCAATCTATTTTTGGTTCATTTTTTTCACTAATTTTTCATTTATTTTTCATTAATTTTTCCATTCGTTTGTTTCATTCATTTTGTTATTTATATTTTCATTCATTTTTTTTTCATTTATTGTTATTCATTTTGCATTCATTTTTTTTTCATTCTTCCTCGCTTTATATACAGACTCGAACTTAAATGTTTGTTTTGTTTGTTCGCTTTTCTTCCCTATTTTTCAATCATTTTACACAAGGAGAATTTAAATCGGTTCATTTTGTTTTCCTTTTTTTCTCGCCTAAGATTACACCTACACAAATAGATTCTTCTTCGTCGTCGTCTTTTCGTCATATTCTACGAGCATCTTTATGGTAGATGGCGTTAAAATTGCAGGGGTCTGGAGTGACAGGGTTCAGGATTTGAACGGTCATTGGCTGCCACACCTCATTCGTCATTGTCGTTTCGGCCCCCGTCGCAATCTTTTCCCGCTCTATCGACGCTGACATAAAAATGGACGCCGACAAGGAATGGGGAAACAGTCCGACGAGAAAAAAGGAGCACTATACAGATTGGGTTCTAGATCTCACCATAATTCACACATCTCATTCTTCAGTCATCACCCTGCTCCATAAACCCCCAAAGGAAATACAGAGAGAAATGTCCAATTATCTCACATCTTATTTTTCGGTTTTGTAAGTAATCGTCTTTCTCCCCTCATTTTTCTTCTCTGTCTCTGTCTCTGTCTGTCTGTCTGTCTGTCTGTCTGTCTGTCTCTCTCTCTCTCTCTTTCATCTCTCTCTCTTTCTCTCTCTCTCTTTCACTTTCCATCTATCTATCTATCTATCTCACACACATTCACTCTCTCTCTTTCTCTCTCTCTCTCTCTCTCTCTCTCTCTCTCTCTCTCTCTCTCTCTCTCTCTCTCTCTCTCTCTTACACATACACTTGCGCGCACGCACACACAGATTCATTCTCTTTTTCTTAGTTTTTTGATTTTGTAAGTATATTATTTATGTACGGATGGTTTTACTTATTACTGCGGGAATTCCCCCATGCTCAAGATATGAACTCTTCCGGACTGCGTAAATTAACTAAGAGTTACGACTCTGGGGTGGTCAGTGTGCTTTCGTAGTCCGCCGTCTTAGCGGTACTTACTACGACGGTTGCTCTTTGTATATGCTGTTTTTTGTTTCAATGTTGTTTTACCTTTTCTAACTTATCTTCGTGTCCATGTTTTTTTTTTTTAAACCCTTCCAGGACCACAACAGTAAGTGACAGTTTTCCCTTTTTTTTTTTTTTTTACTCATTTCTAGCACAAAAAAATATAATTTAATTTTGACCCTAAAAGATTGTGCACTTTTAATTTGTTCATAATCAGAATTAAACGAAGAACTAAGAACTATTCCGAATACTTTATCTAATCATGAGTATCTTCTATGAGTGATTAGGTTAGTCATCAAAAAAATAATAACTATTTTTCTAAAATCAAATCAAATACCGCGGCTAAATGTCCAGGTTACATTCATTTGCCTTGGTTAGGTACAGTGAAAAATTCTCGAAGCAAATCAGCTCAACAGTTAATATTTTGCTTCGACTGTGCGTTAGTGTTCTCTACAAAGCCGTTATTGGCGTCCTTTCGAAAAGACGTTTTACTCCTATCATAATAATAATGTGATTTATCAATTGAAAAGTTGTGACAATGCCGAATATGTAGGTATTACGGTATTAAGATTGTACATTAGAACCCAACAACACATACCTAACAAAATTAGAAATAGAACCTACTGATCAAATGGCGTTCAAAATACATACAGGTCGTCTATAACGGACCATTTTTCTTAAAAACCCGACACGCGTAACAGATTTGAGCATTGTTATGGTCACTCATATTAGCTAAAAAAAATCTATCTGCGTTCGTTTAAAAGTCACTGATCTATAAATATAAAAGCGAAAATGTATGTATGTATGTATGTATGTATGTATGTATGTATGTATGTATGTGTGTTCGCTTTTTCTGTATGTCTACAAAAGGCTTTTTTCAGAAAAGCGGTCGGTCGGTTCACAACTTTTTAAAACTTTTTATATCACATATAAATCGTAATATCTCACAGTTAACAACGAAGCTCGCCTGTCTATTTAATTTGCTCGATTTCGGGAAGATAAATATTCAACATTTGTCGCTCGCCGCATCTTGGGAAAATAAAAATTAAAAAAAGCGTTCCGCAGTAAATGAAATACTATCCTGCAGTCAAACTCGACCTCATTAACTCATTAAAACGGGCACCTGCCAAATCCAAGTAATTAAATAAATTCAAACGCGTTTCCGTTAGCATCTCGCGGTCGGGCAATCGTTAATGTCGCACTTTTCTTCTTTTTTTCACACTTTAATTTACAACTTTGCCTCAACGGTTCGGGTTCGATCCTCATACTTACTTTTTTAACCCCCCCCCCCCTCACAACACAACACCCCACCCCCGGAGTTTCCACATACACCTCCAAACACCAGGGCAACGCCGGGTACCCCTCGCTAGTATTAACTAAAAAAATCTATCTACGTTCGTTTAAAACGACTTTCTCTTGTAAATGGAAGAAGTACATGTTAGGTTTAGATGTGATCAGTTTTTAACATACATTCCCGATTGTAGATATATCATAAGGCTATCTTTATTTTAAATGTACATGATTCTTCTGTTTTTCCCTTTAGAAAATTAATCGATACAACTCTTGTTAAGTGAGGGCGAAGCCGATCGGCTGAATGTAAAGCTACTTTTAATCATGGACAATAAAAAGTCTTCTATTCTTAATTATATATATATATATATATATATATATATATATATATATATATATATATATATATATATATATATATTAGTATATTTTGGCAGCAAGTCATTATTAAAGCACGTCTAATTGAACACGACTGATTTCTTCTTTTTCCCGATTTTGTTGGATAACTTTTAAGTCCGCCGAGCGGACTTTTTTATTTCGGCTGGCATGTTGTATATTATGACGCCCAGTAGTTGTTGTTCGGCCATATTCTTCTCAAGGGCTTTCAATCGGTACATCCGATCATCGTCAGGAGCGATTGCTGTTGTTATCATTTATTGAGGCTTGGTGTATTTATAGTTAGTTCTATTTTCTTATTTATTGATTATAAAGGTGGGTGTACGATGGGTTGGGGCGAATTATTTATTTTTGATTTTGAATTACTCATATTATATTTTATTATTTATATTTTATTTAGTTAGTTATTTATTGTTAGCTGTTGAATACGAGCACTAAAATTACTAAACTTAATAAACTACATCCCCTTATTAACCGGATCCCATTTAATATCGGGACAAATATACTAAGCGTTTTAACAACTAACTATAAATAAATAACTAAATAAATAAAATAAAATAAGAAAATCAACATTAAATATTGGGTCTCAAAATATTACACCTACTACTACTACTACTACTAATAATAATAATAATAATAATAATGATGATAATAATAATAATAATAATAATAATAATAATAATAATAATAATAATAATAATAAAATGAAAAAAAAAACACACATAAATTATTATTAATTAAATTATTATAAATTATGGATTATTTGGACTCCTGATCTCATCTTACAAGCTATTTTCATAAAGTCTTTTTTGGACTCGCAAATGTTTACGGAACTGCGAACAGAATTACTAAATCAAACATTCTCATTTTGTTAGTCTTGTTTAATTCGTCGTTGTATTCTTAGTATCGTCTGTGCTGAACTCCAGAAGATTGTTATTTAAAGCTGAGTGTTATTTAGCACTTTTATCAGCGGGTCCTTGTTGACAATTCTAATATGAATCTTAAAACTAATTTTTAATATTCTACGTATATATATATATATATATATATATATATATATATATATATATATATATATATATATATATACAGAGAGAGAGAGAGAGAGAGAGAGATGTGAGAGAAAATTTAATATTTCCTTCTTTATTGGATAAGGTTCTTAATGTGATTAGGAATGAAACTGATCTAACAAACTTAGAAATTGATATAACCAAGCTAGTTAGAAGAACATTAATTGAATCTTATGATAAGCTAGAAAAAATAGAGAGAATAATTTTGATATCACTATGGGTTACGACTTCAGCTCAAGTTACTGATTTGGTGAAATTATATATATATATATATATATATATATATATATATATATATATATATATATATATATACTGCACAAAATAATCCTGAATTTGTTGGAGACCTATATATGGATGGTGTTTTGTATTTTTGTTTTTGTTTTTTGGGGGTTGGGGGTTGTTGTTGTTTTTTTTATTCCAATCTTAAGAACTTGAAAGAGGAGGAAAAAAGATTGCGTGAATTCGTTAGAAAATAAATCTAAAAATATCTATCAATTTTTTGAGTGTCACATTAAATTTTGTTGGTAATGCATAAATCAAATCACACTTCATTTTACATTGATGATAATTCTAACTTTCCACCTATTGTTTTTAAAACCCCATAGTTTCATCTATCGTTAATAGAATAACTAAATTATCTAAGAATGAACAATTGTTTAATAAAAGTAAAACATACTATAATAAGGCTCTATATAAGGATATAAAGATATTATTAGTTCAAACGAATCTAATTATGAACTATGTAAAGCTAATGAAACATCTAGTGTTAATTATTATAGCTTGGTATCATATGATAGGGCTGTGAGGAAAATATAAGGACAAATAACAATAGTAGTATTAATATAAATTAAACCAATTTAAGGAATTTCATCAATTTAATTCAAATAATAATAATGAGAAAAATAGGAGGCGTTCTGTCATGTGATTAATCTACCATACAGAAAGCATATTTCTTCGGATATCCCCTAAAATGATAGTATCATTGATAGGAGCTTTCCCAAAGATAATAAATTTTGTAAACTCTTTAATAAAGAATACTATTAAACTATCTTTTCCTACTTTCAAAAATCTAACTGTATCTATAATATGATAAAATAGCACTAAAATGTTACATGCAAGGTGTACAACTGGTAGCCGTGTTCCTATAATTCTGACTAATGTAACTGAAAACAATTGTAACTGTAGAAATAAGAGCAAATGCCTATCAAGTGGAAATTGTTTCATTTTTTTATTGCATTTTCACCCCAAACAAGGCACAGTGCCACTTTGCTGTAGGGGGCTACTATCAGCAGTATAAGTGGCAGGGATACTATGTAGGGAGATGGGCAGCATGATTATTGTTTACATTACACTTAAACTTCCAGTAGAGTCGGAGAAGCAGGAAGCCGGAAGAGAGTTCCAACGTGTAGCAGTTCTAGAGGATAAACTAATAGAGTAGAAGGCTTTCTGGCATCTGGGGATCTCTACTGTGTAGGGGTGGGACTTTTCTGCTTGTCGGGTTTGTTGGGGGTACTTACGTCGAGGACTGTAGTTCGTCCGACCATCCAAGATTCAAATACTTGTAAAACAGACAGACGGATGCAACATTTCGTCGATGGGACAGAGTCTGAAATCTATCTGGGCCTATTTATTAGGTTAGCCACTCTCTTTTGAACCCTGTGCAAGAGTGAAAGACATGTATCTTTTCCAACTCCTGTTCCCTGTGAACGTTAAGCCAAGGAGTTTGAACGAAGTACATTTAGGTAATTTATTATTAGCCAAAGCTATCAGTGGTTGGTAAGGTTTCTTGTAATTATTAAAGGTTACAAGCTTAGTCTTGGCAGCATTAAACGTTACCATCCATTTTTTACCCCATACCACTACAGACTGGGGGTCTTCCTCTAGGGTTTCCGCCATTGCATTGGATGTATGTTCATTTGTTTCCCCCTTGTGCCTATTATAGAGCGTGGTATCGTCAGAAGATAAACTCATCTCAGAGTGTATTTTATCAGGGAGGTCATTTATGGATATCAGGAATAATAAAGGCCCAAGGATCAACCCCTGAAGTACATCCGCATTTGTATAATATTGGATTCTTCTCTTATTTAAGATGGATTTAATTATGTTGAGTATTTGTCCAGTAATACCATAGGATCTGATTTTCATTAGGCAACCATCGTGTCAAAAGTCTTAGAGATATCTAGATGTACTGCTCTACTTTTCCCATGCCTTATCCAGTGCATGGTATATACATTCAAATATTACAGTTAGAATATCTGCTATAGAACAGGCTTACCTAAATCCATATTGATGATCGGACAGAAGTTTAGCAACTGTATGTTGGTTGACTAGAACTTGATTAATTATGGATTCAAATATGTTGGCGAAGAGGGCGAAGGCTAATGGGGCGATAATTTAATGTGTTAGTTCTTTCGCCAGAATTCTTGTAAACTGGTACCACAGAAGCAGTTTTCCGGCAGCCAGGAAAGCATGATTCGTTAAGGAATTTGTTGAAACGTTTGGAGAGGACTAGAACAACTTCAGCGGAACATCTGTTTTAATAGTACAGCCGGGATGAGATCACGTCCATATGCTTCTAAGGTTTCTAGATTTTTTATGATATTAGGCACTTGAGAAGGGGTAATTTTCAGATCGTCTAGTGTGGTATCTGTCCACAAAAGAAAATCAGGGATCGATTGGTTTATCTGGGTAAAATGTAGAATTTGAGGGATGTTAGCTTTCTCGGTTGCTGTGCTAACAACCTCATGATGTTGGATAATGGGGAATTGTGGATTTACTATACTGTTGTAGATACAATTTAAAATGTGGTATACAAATGTAGCGTAATTCCGAGAAATAAGGCTATAGTGTAGGTCGGGTCTACTAACTACTTTCAAGGAAAGATACAGAAACTACTCGTGTTGTTTCAGAACTAAGTAAAATCCCGTGTCTCATAAAGTTCCTACTTTTTAGCTAAATATATCAATTCATTAGTTTAAAATGATATTCATCATGATAAAAAGTGAGCAATATTAGGCAAACCTAACTAACAAGAAAAATGTTATTTATCCACTTTGGCATCCTTTCATATAGTAATATTTAATGAGAATTTGCTTAATAAAAAACAAGAAAGTATATAAAATTGTCTCCATATAATCAAGTATATGATAGCTTATTTCAAACCCATATCAATAGTACTGTGACAAATTAGGCTAAAATGAAGTATTTATGTTGTTGGTAATGGGAAAGGTATATCTTATTTATAATTGAATATTTTTATACAATTACCATAAAATAAAACTAATGAAGGGTCAGATATGTTTTTTTTGGTAGTTTTAAACTGGAATTAATGGTAAAAACGGTTTTTGCTACAAAATAGGTAATGTTTGAATCATAAAATTATCTTTTGAGTTTATTATATGTGGAAAATTTGGGTTTAATACAATTTTAATTATTCTATTTTTATTGCCACTGATTTAAAAAAAGCAAAAAAGGTTTTGACTAACCTGAAGATTGAACTTATGGTTAATTTGTGTAGGCTTCTAAGATTTCGAGTTAACCCTTACCTTACCATAACTCTAACCTATATAATTATTTGCCTATTATTGGTCACTATGGTTTTTAAAGCTTTTTAATGTTTTTAAAGTATTTTTGTTGATTTTAAGGTTTTAAAACTCTTTTTAATATTTTTTATTTTTTAGGGAATTTTAATATTCTTTTAATTTTTAGGTTTTTAAGTTTTTATTTTTTAAGCTTTGTTATTAAATAAATAGATAGGTACAAATATGATTGAAATAAAATAAATAATGAAATAAATAATGAAATAAATAGCAAATTCTAATAATTTCATATATTTGCAGTGGCTAATTCTTTGATTGATGTAACAATTGTGTTAGTAATAGTTGTGATTTTCTCGTTGAGAAGGAGGCGTTATATGTGAAGTTCTTGCTATTAATTCTTATTAATTAGTTATTCCTTAATTTCCCAATGTGGATTTCTTATTGAATTATAGTACAATTTTAAAAGTGAGTAAAAACATATATAAATAAATCTTATCCTTAAATCTAGTTATTTGTGTATTTATTAAGATATTTGTTAAGAAACAGAATTTTAGAATAACCTCAATGTATTTTCTATATAAAATTGAGAAGTTATAAAAAATATAGAATCTATAAAAATCTATAAAAACTGAATTTAGGAATAGAATCTCTTTAATGAAAAACATGTTTTAATGACAATTCGTTTGTTTAGTTTCGCAAATTATGTTTAAAGAAGTTTAACAAATCTAATTGAAATTTAAGCTGCTTTTTATTATAAATTCATGCTGCCGTTCAGTTTTGAAAGACAAAGGATACTCCTTAGGGGCAGTAGTGCGTGTAATTGAGTGAGGCAAGGGTTGCGCAATCCTCAACCACACCGCACTGTTTGAGTCCAGTGGCAAGGAGAAGACCAGAACGACTGGAAACAATGCCGAGATAAGCGGAGAGCACATACAGCACCTGAAAGTCCCAAATGGTGACCCATTTTGTACTGACCAAGTTCAACGTTGCTTATCTACGGTGATCCAGCAGGAACCGGTGTGTTAACGTGGTTGCTTGTGTAAATATTTATTTATTATAAATATTTTAGAAACGATCAAGAATTTTTGGACTTCTTAATTTTAATTAGAACCTAATTACGAAATCTTCGAAATATGGCTCAAACCTTTTTCAAAATTAAAGTTGGCGACATCAGATGAATTCCGCACATGTGCTTTGAATTTAATTATAAACACTACAATGAGTAAGTGTTTTCTAATTATTGTTTGTGCAGACATTAAATATATTAATATTATTTTAATTTATATTTTTCTCCAAATCCTTTCTCATTCCAAACAAAAAAGCTTTCCATCTGCTTTTAAGCAACATGCATTTGTCTCTGAGGAGTTGTTCAGTGTGTTTCTTCTATTCAGCAAAACACGTTTAAGAAGTCATTCATAAAATATGAATAAAAAAATTAAGAGTGCGAATTAAATACATCTTCTGGTTTAGGAATGATAACTAACGATATATCTATCTGACTATCTATCTAACTATATATATATATATATATATATATATATATATATATATATATATATATATATATATATATATATATATATTTATATATATATATATATATATATATATATATATATATATATATATTGAGGACGGGTTTCTCCTCTCTTTCTTTCTCTTTCTCTCTCTCTCTTTCTATATATATATATATATATATATATATATATATATATATATATATATATATATGCCAATTAAGCTACACAGTTTCATCCTCGTCGGAATTCGTCAGGCTACGAGGATGAAACGCGGAATATTGTGTAGCTTATTTGTCATATATATTTTCATAAATTACTACCTAGATTTACTTATGTATTGATCACTGTATATATATATATATATATATATATATATATATATATATATATATATATATATATATATATATATATATATATATATATATATATAACCAGGTTATAGGTATTCAGGAGTGATAAATAATGAATTTTGGTAGGTTGTTAAGTGTGCTCAATAAAAGAAGAGCAAGATATATCATTAATATATATATACTGATTTACAATGTCGCGACACTGGATTTACTAATGTTTCGGCGACTTAAAAATGGTTGCCTTCCATAGTAGAAACCAGAATATATATATCTATATATCTATAAAAGTTAATGTGTGTGTGTGTGTGTACATTTTCCTTCGCAATAACTCTGTTAATTTTCAGTCTACATACTCGAAATTTGATATACAGGGTACTGAGATTTGGGAAAATCTGTGATCGGTTTTCTGCCATAAATTTGGCTGTTAGTGGGTCAAAGTTCAGCGATTTGACCTTTGAGAACTCTACCAAACTCCTTCGAGAATTTGCGGTCTAAACACTTGAAATTTTAGATATAGGTTCCTTGGACATGGATCTAAGGTTATAACTTGATTTGAGCCCAAAACAATACATTTTAAGGGGTTATAATAGGGGGTCAAAGTTTAAAAGATTGACCGTTATTTTTATTTATTTTTTTCATTTTTTATTTTTTTTATTTTTTTGCTCAGCATACACCTCCATACACCCGGGCAACGCTGGGCTGAAATGCTAGTATATATATATATATATATATATATATATATATATATATATATATATATATATATATTACAGCGTGTGCATAAGCGACACATTCGATCATTAACAAATGTTAAACACTGACTAATAACTTTTACACGTGGTTACACAATGTTCCGAAACAATTACATGATTTAGACTAAGTAATAGATTAAAAATAATAATAGTTCTTGTATGTGTATATATATATATATATATATATATATATATAGAGAGAGAGAGAGAGAGAGAGAGAGAGAGAGAGAGAGAGAGAGAAATAGGGGTAGAAAGCAAATGATAAAATAATTTATTCAAAAACCATTTAATAACGCACCAGGAACTCAGTATCAACAACTAATTAGTGTACGATCGTTTCTGAGACGATATATTTTTATTATTTGAATAAGTTTCATCATCAGCATCGGGATTAGTTATCCAATTAAATTGAGGCGTAAGCGGCAAATAAAATTAATAGCTAGATTTAATAGAAGTATATTCACTAAGTAGTAGTGGGGCGAGACATTTGTTCACATTATATTTATATTTCTGCACGATGATACACTCAAGGAAACAGGGAGCAGTACGATTGGGAAAATAAGTTACCAGAATATAAAGCTTTTTTTACATAGGCATCACCACTTATCAAGGCCAAGAGGCCACTCGAGGATAAGGGTTAAAGAGTGTGCAGTAGAAATTGGACAATATATCAATTGTTAGTAATGAAAATTCGGTAAATTTGTTAACTTATATGGAACGGCTCATCAAAAACTTGCTTACGTTAGACTTGAAGACAACCATATTATAGTGAGCTGGAAAGCAGGAAAACGGAAGACAATTCCATAGGGGTGCAGTTCTAAGAAAGAAGCTTTTTTACTGGAATCTGCGTTTAGGTTTAGGCACAGATAAAGAGTGGGGGAAATTGTTGATAGTGTTTTCTGCTAGACGGGTGTTTCTTGTGAAAGTTTGGCGAGGGGGGCATATATTGGAGCTCAGTCGAGCACTTGCCATGAAAATAACGATAAAGCAGAGACAAAATCGCAACATCTCTTCTATGAGAAAGCGGTTGCAGGGAAGAGAAAGTAGGAGGCTATGAAATCTATTTTGAACTCTATCAAGGAAAGATAAGTCCTTTCTAGCAGCTCCTGCCTAGATGCGACAACAGTACTCCATCCTTGGACGTACCTGGCTCTTATATAGATAGAGAATTGCATCAGCAGTAAGATATCTACTGGATCGATAGAAGGATCCCACCATTTTTCCAGCGGCCTTGGAAACGGATTTAATGTGTGTGTGTTCCATTTAAGATCAGGAGTAAAGGTCAAGCCCAGAAGCTGGTCAAAACATGAGGCCTCCCCAAGACGAGAGTCATTCATTTCAATTGATGCCAGATGGAGATCAGAGCGTTGATGATGTAAAGATAGAAGCTTGGTTTTAGGTGCATTAAAAGTAACAAGCCACTTCTTTCCCCATTGTACCACTTACTTAAGATCAGAGGAGAGAGAATCGGAGAGAACTTGGTCGTTTACGGTCTTAGATGCGATACCATAGATAGTAGTGTCATCAGCAAAAATGTCTATGAATGATGTAAGGATGTGATTTGGAAGATCATTTATGTAGATCAGGAAGAGAGTTGGGCCCAGATGGACCCCTGAGGGACTCCAGCATTAATACTGTGAGCTTCTGATTTCTGCGCAGCAACCACTACTTTTATGAACCTATCAGACAGAAATGATTTAATAATTGAGAAGACATTTCCAGCTATACCATAGCTAGACCATTTCCAGCTATACCATAGCTAGAGATCTTGTGAAGTAAACCTTTATGCCATACTCTATCAAAGGCCTTTGAAGGCCTTTGATATGTCAAGAGCAATTGCCCTTGAAAGGTAGCCTCCGTCGAGAGATTCGCTAATTCTATGAGATATAACTGTAAGCACATCTTCTGTAGATCTAGCAGAGCGGAAACCGTATTGCGTGTCACTAAGAAGGTTATTTTTGCTGAGATAGTTGATTACTTCTCTATTTAACACAGATTCCAGCAACTTACTCATAACGCACAGTTCGTCTAGGGCGACAATTCTATCGTTCCACCCTGTAATGAGATGGTGCCTATGATTCCATTGCTACTCGGACACAGCTCTAAAATATTGCCTAATGCCACTCCAATTAAATTGAGGCGTAAGCGGCAAATAAAATTAATAGCTAGATTTAATAGAAGTATATTCACTAAGTAGTAGTGGGACGTGTCACTAAGAAGGTTATTTTTGCTGAGATAGTTGATTACATCTCTATTTAACACAGATTCCAGCAACTTACTCATAACGCACAGGAGAGTTATTGGCCTGTACTGAGAGGGACGTGAGAGATCACCTGAATTCTTAAATACAGGTCATACTAATGAGATTTTTCAGGGTGATGGGAAACAGTTCCTCTTTAGACAACGTTTAAACAGTTTTGTAAGTATGGGCACTAGTTCTGGTTGAAGTCTTTTGAGTACTATAATTGGAATACTGTCAGGGCCGGTTGCTTTACTGCAATCAAGGTTTTTGATTAGCTTGGCAACATCACGTACAGATATTCCGGAAGCTGGGGATCTCTACAGTGTAGGTGAGATTTTGGAAGTACTCCAAGTTAGTCGGAGAACTTTTCGGTGAAGCACTTGTTAAATAAAGGCAGAGGTGTAACGACGATTTAATAGATGCTGAGAAGCTCATTTTTGCCCCCTGTCTATTAAGGAGATCTTAGTATATTAGTGAATGACACCACCTGTGGCAGCAATAGCCAATATGTGGGCGAATGATGGATTTGTAGATATATAGAATACTGGCAGGTATTAAAAGTTTTCCAGTCCAGAAGTGTGAGATCACCTTCTTTGCAGCAGATTTGGCAGTATCTTTTGTGTATTTATTCCAATTCGTGTTACCTGTGAATGTTAAGCCGAGTTGTCTAAATGTCCAATTTTTTAGATAAGTAATATCAGTCATAGCAATTAGTGGTTGGAAAAGTTCATTATAATTGTTGAAGGAAAGAAGTTCTGTCTTAGTAGCATAATGTCCGCGTTTAGCGATCATCGTCATCATCATCAGATAGTATGAATGCAAAGATTTTATTGCTTCCCGATATTTTACTTGTCAGAGTTCTTTCTAGAAAGACATCGGGTGCTTACGGGAGAGACTACGAGATGGTTGCCAACATTACTAAATGAAAGTGCTTCTGTGGAATGAACTTGATTCGAACTTGGAACCCTCAGATCATTAGTTGGTGTCGTTAACCACTTGACCACTGTCATCTCCGTTTAGAACTTAAGCATGACAGACCAACAAACAGACAGACAAAGATGTGTGGATGCATTTAAAAATACGATTCCAAGTAAGAGACTTTATAGTATTTTTTTTTGTTTTGTTTTTTTTTTTTGTATTTTGTCATTCACAGATTCGTTTGTTTATGACACTGTTCTTTCGCGACTGAGACCCCCGCCATCCTATTATTGGGCCATCTGCTCAGGTATCCTAAAGTGTAATAGTGGAGCGAGATATTTGTTCACATTACATTTACATTTCTATGTACGGTACCCGGGTCGGTGAGAAAATTCCACATATCATTGTGGTTCAGTATTAATAGACTGGGTTGATTTTCAGGAGAACTGGATAAACGTATACGCTTATAGATTATCAGAATCTTCTGTAGGTGAGAAGAAAGTGATAAATAAAATAATTATACAAGTACAAAATAATTATAGAAGAAAGTACGTTAGGTACAAAACACAAATCAATACAGTTACTTTGCTTTTCAACCTTGTGTCATACATGGAAACTAATAAACACAACTTTGTTATACGCTCGTTCCTGCACACGACCCTCTTGTGATTCTACCCGATTGCGGAAACTTCCTGCAAATAAGTTTATTCATACCCCGAAAAGGAGCCATTTTGTCCTTTAGATCTCACGTTCTATGGACGATTTTTCTGACAAAGGAAGAAAGAATTGCTGTATTCTGAGTTAGAAGCTATCCATATAATATTTATCGTTGGCTTGTTTGTTTGTTTGTTTGTTTGCTTGTTTTGTTTTTTGTGGTTGTTTTTATTTTTAAGAGGTATTTTAGGTCAAGTGGCTTCATGTCATGTCTGGAGTGATTTCCATAAAAAATATAGTAAAGTAACCCCGACTAAATCTCCATTTTCTGTTATTGTCAACTAACGAAACTATAATTCTAACAATTGCAGACCGACTAACCGAAAGATTATCTTTCTGGGATGTTTGGACGCATCTAAAGAACACTGAGAAAGTTCACCTATGATGAAGGCTTTTCCCTCAGCACCAAAGTTACCAGAGTCTAGGTCATTGTTTAAATGACCGTTTTGCTATTGACTGCGGTATGTTGCTGATCCTAGTTCTAAGGGGTCCACTCTCCCAAGCTTTGCCTTCTTCCTGTGAAAAGCGGTTAGTTTATTGTTAACCGCTTGAGAGATTGTCGACGAGACTGCACCGGCAGTTTTGCAGGCCAGAGGACTCTTCCTCTAGAGTGTTGGGTCTTTGATCCCACTTTCTGGCCCTTTTTGTCACCGCTTCCAGCCTGGGGGAAGGGGGGCAAGGAGGTAAATAATCCGCCTTTTGGGGAAAAGAACAAGGTTAAAGTAATTTGAGGGAGTATATTATTAGATATCCTTTCAGGGTTTCAGGCGGTTCCTTTAGTAGATGAGCCGTTATCCTTCGAGTCATAAAATTTCACTTCTAGACCCGCTCTATGGATGACGTCATTATTTATTATTTTTTTCTCATTTAGTTAGTCCTGTTTCTTAGTTTAAATAAAGTATGTCCCTAGTATGCATGCGCTAGGTGTATCAGAATTTTGGGGGAATTTTGACACCCCTAACACAAAACTGCGAGTAAAATAAAATAAAAAAACTCGTAATTTCTCTTTTTAAAAGGGGTTGTTTATTTTCTTTATGGAATATACTTCCAAAATATACTATTATTGTTTAAAAAATAATATAAATATTATTTTTTATTTAAAAAAAAAACAGTGTTTACAAAGTGCCGGCGCGCCTTCATGTTGCCATTTTTTTACGTAATGAAATCAATTGAATTTTATGAGTTAAATATTTTTCAATTTTTAAACTTTAAAAATCTATAAAAAAATTTCTATTGGTTCAATTTTTACGATATTTTCAGGGGCAATGTGTAATTTTATGCTCTTTTCAATGAATCAAATATAATATTTTAGACAAACGTTTTTTTAATACACCCCTCCCCATTTTGAAATGTCTATTAAAATTTAAATAATTAATTTACTCACCAAAGTTTTATATATCACAAATTGAAGATAAAAGATCAATAAATAAAATATTCTAATTTAAAACAAAAAAAAAAGTGTTTTTTGGAGATTTACCTGTAAAGTCCAAAGTGTAAAACCTTTTTTAAAAAAAAACATGTGGATTTTTTTTTAAGTGGAAGCTTATGTTATGCTTAGATTGTCAAGCAAATATCGGACGCTTACGACATTTTTTTTCTATTTCATTCAATGTTTGTTGTTTTTTTTTAGATATTTAAAAAAAATTCACTCAATAAAGAAGAAATAAAATATATTAATCAAAAACTCATGTATTTCATTAAGAGCATTAAAAAAATCGGTAGAGTGGTTTTTTTGTTTAACGGCAAAAACTTAGAAGTGAATGTGTTCATTTTCCACCTAAGGAGGCCCCAAAATACTAATTTTGGTCTACAGCACGCAATAGAAAGAGACATTTGTGGCCCTTTGAACCACCGTAAGATAAACGCGAAGAAAATCAGAAATTTGTCTCCCTTTATTGGAACAGTGAAAAACATCGGAGTTCGCGTTGTTTTTTTGTTTGTTTGTTTTGTTTTGTTTTGTTTTTTTGTAATCCTTGTTTAAAAAAGTATTTTATTTAAAAAGTACATGGAATATAAGTATAAATATGGATAAATTCTTAACAATGAACAATGGAAGTACCCATTGAATAGTATTTTTATAGGTAAGTGATTTTTTGGAATTTATATGTTTTATAATCGAAATAAGTAAAATTTTGCTGATTTTCTTTAAATCGTTTTTTAAAGAAAACCTATCTAAAAAAAAAACAAATATTGCATAATTTGCTATTAAACCTGTTATTTTTTAAATGTTCTCTTTGCTCCTTTAATTAAAAAAAAATAGGGTTTGAATTACATTTTTCAAGTAGTTATAAGCTTCGAAAGACAGTAAGTCTAAATATTCCAGTGTTTACCACGAATTTTTAATGGCGATTTCTGACACTGCTATGCATGCGCCACTTCTATTACAAAACAGTGACGTCATTCAGTGTGCATGGTGAAGGAAAGTAATCAAACAAGCAAGAAAAAACAAGATTGCTAATATATATATATATATATATATATATATATATATATATATATATATATTACCTCATAATGAAACTACTTTAATTAGCTTGTTAGTATTTAGCTCCAGGCTTGATCCTTTTATTAGGGGGAACACGAAGATTAATGCTCTGAGACTAATAGACACTAATTTCTTTATTTTACGTAGGTAGACATATGAGCTCGTCAAGTGTGTGTCTATCTCTGCGTAAAGTGCATTTTTGTTTGAGAGGTCGCCAGCGGGGGGGGGGGGGGATGAAGCGAAGGTAAAGTCCACTACCGGCCCTTCTTTCCTCTCTTCTGACCCACGCGAATTATGTCAGTTCTAAGACGCAGCTATGATTTATTATGTTTCCGTGAGGTAAAGGGAGCCGAGCAATTGTTTTTTGTTGTTCACAGATTCGATTGTTTACGGCACTGTTCTTTCGCGACTCAGCCCCCGCCCTCTCATATTATTGGACCATCTGTTCAAGTATTTCCTTTTTTTTAGGGGGAGAGGGGGGTTAGTTTAATGTCGACGCCTTCTTTCGGCTGTTCGATCCTATTTAACTTTCTTTTTTTTTTTCTTTTTTTTGACTCACACCTTACCATGTGGCACCTTTTCAACATTCTTGACACACTAAATCTACCCGGGATAAACGATCCTCTTGTAAGGGTGCCCGTCTCTCTCTCTCTCTCTCTCTCTCTCTCTCTCTCTCTCTCTCTCTCTCTCTCTCTCCCCTCTCTGTGTGTGCATATATATATATATATATATATATATATATATATATATATATGTATATATATATATATATATATATATAAAGTTGAGATTTTTCTCGCTCTGACATTAATATTGAAAGCCAATCTTTTCTATTCGCATTTATTTGCTTCCCCACAAAAGCAAAATATGACAGAAGGTCGTTTTAAATGTGGGAATAAACCAACTTCCCAAAATGGGGAACTCTGATAGTAGGCTAAAATACAAATTACAAATTAGCATGGAAATGCTTTCCTACATCGACTAAGGACAAATTAACTTAAGTGTAGCATCAG
This sequence comes from Euprymna scolopes, assembly GCF_053919585.1. NCBI lineage: Eukaryota > Metazoa > Mollusca > Cephalopoda > Sepiida > Sepiolidae > Euprymna > Euprymna scolopes. The sequence continues at coordinate 106,924,851 of NC_136494.1, read as the reverse complement.
AACTAATATTACACTGTGCTTTTAACCCGAAGGCTAGATCCTACTTTTTCTAATTAAAAATTATTACAACGACCTTCTTAATATACTCAGTCATAGATATGCGAGCGACTATATAAAAATTAACCAACTGTCATATTCCTTTCAAAAACGAGCATTAATATATATATATATATATATATATATATATATATATATATATATATATATATATATATTCATTTTTGTGGTTTCTTTTCACGATTACGTTGAATTCTATTTATGCATAGTCTCTACATTCTGCATAACTGCGTAGAACTTAAGATAAAAACGTTCTAGGACACAGATATGTGTGTGCGTGTGTGTGCGTGTGTGTGTGTGTGTGTGTGTGTGTGTGTGTGTGTGTCAACTCGGTTCTTATTGTTGAGCACTCTAAGTTGAAGTTAAAGGTCGGTCACTTAAGTTTAAATGCGCAGATCATGATGTCATAATCATTAGATCACTATCACTATCTTGACATTTAAAAAATAAATGTCTAAATTTCAACTGTTTTGCTCGCGGTTAACAGTGGTAGTGTAGATTTGTTTCTTGCTAATGGAGTCAGAGATGGCTTCGTTGCCGGGTTCGAATCTCCCGATTGGCGGTAACCGTGACACCCTGCACTGATGATTCCCGAAAAGGATGAAATAATAGTGTCTGTAGGTATCAAAAAATATTATAGTAATATATATATATATATATATATATATATATATATATATATATGTGTGTGTGTGTGTGTGTGTGTGTGTGTGTGTGTGTGTGTGTGTGTGTGTGTGACCTTGTCGGAAAGTCTCTACAAAATTCCTCTCTGAATATTTTGTCTACAGAATAAAAATTTTATATAGAGAGTTTTTGTATCTGTAGCACTCTTTCGATTTGTGTTTACGCCGGCAAAAATTGCTGCTAAGGGGTCAAAATTAGCAACAAGACAGTTAACCTTGGCAAGAGTCGTCGACTAAATTTTTTTACCTCGACATTTTACGTCCACAAATTTACATTCATAGTTTTTTTTTAACTGTTCATATGCGTATGGCATGGCTTAGAGGTTGAGGAATGCGGCTAGAGAGTTGTATGTTTTAGTTTCGATTCTAGCTGATGTCATCCAAATCATTTTTTTTTTTTTTTACTTTTAATCTCACTACCATATAGTATGTACATTATAATAATCGATAGAGAATTGGCTCTATAATTATACATATGTAATGTGCGTGAATTAAAATAACATATTTAAGTGTATTTTATGACCGGCCAATGGCAGATGGGTGACCATTTGAAATATACTAGGCGAGGCATGTTATCTCCCATGATTAGGATATACATGCACCTGAGGACAGCATGTGACTGTGCTATTTTCTAGAAACTTCCCCTTTGGTGGAAACTCTATGCTCGCTAAGAGTGAATACCAATTCAGGTATTATTGAAACTATATAGAAATAGATAAATAGATAGTAAGTTATGAATATATATATATGTGTGTGTGTGTGTGTGTGTGTGTGTGTGTGTGTGTGTGTGTGTGTGTGTGTGTGTGGTAATTCAGCTACAAATACGCGTTCACATTTAATTCCCATAGGGGCTCTACGGGCTAAAGTACATATGCCGAACCAGTTACGCACAAACAAGTGTAAGGATTTTTATTTTGGATGCTGAAAATAAACGTCGCTGGCTACAGCTAATATCAACATATATATTGTAGATAATTCTGTAAAAAAAAATATTTCAAATATATTTTACATAAAGTTTCCATTAAAAAAAATCAATGTAACATTTTGAAAGTCCTTTTTATGGGTCCAAAAATGCTCAAATCACTTAATCAATAAATGGAACTCTTCCGCTAGGGAAACAAAAAAATATATGCAGGGTGTTCCAAAAGTCTTGGGCACATTTCAAGTCTTCATATCATATTAAGTGAGAAAGAGTCTGATTATTTCATTTTCCAACAGGATGGGGTGCCACCACACTGGAGTCTCAGGGTTAAACAGTTTCTGAGCACAAAACTGCCGACAAATGGATTGGACGATCTGGGCAAAATGATGGCGATCTCATGTCCTGGCCTCTCGGATCTCCAGATCTCACACCCTGCGATTTGGGAGGGGGAGATTTGTGAAAGGACTGGTTTATGTGCCTCTCATTCCAAGAGCCGCGGATGAGCTGAAAGCCCGAGTAACAGAAACTATTGCAACCATTGACAACGCAATGCTGGGACACGTTTAGAAAAAACTGGACTAAAAATCGGCTTGATGTGTGTCGTGTGAGCAATGGTGTTCATATTGAACATTTGAACATTCCATTAAAAACTTGAGATTACAAGCTTTCTGAATGTACTAGATGAGTTTTTATATCCTTAATAGTTCTCGAGATATTCAATGTCAAAATGTGATCAAGACTTTTGTAACACCCTGGAAATAAATATCGAAATAGATTATAGTTAGGGCAAAGTAACGGATATAAAACAAATTTATGAGAAACAAATCAAAACGATGACGTGTTTACTTTTTTCGGACGCTTCAAACCAAAAACTGCAGTGGCTTTTTGCTTTCCTTTATTTTTTTGAACAAGCTATCTTGATTTGCACTTCCGGTGAACTATGAACGCATGCGTGGAAACTGTTAAGCGTTGTCCGAGAAAACTTGAAAGACAAATGGTAACCAACACGCATGGAAAAGTAAATTGAGTTGCTATCAATATCGAGCGGAAGAAGGATTGTGAAATCATGGTTATTCCTGAAATTAAATATGCATATTGTTGAGTCATTACTTTGAGGTGGATATATTTCTTTCAATGGCGACCAATAACAGACGACAGTTTATCGGATCCATGACACTTGGAGGATGTCTCTTTTTTTCTTTCTTTAAAAACACTCGGATACTTGTAATTTGCACAAAACACACATCTACCCACTTTCTCACTCTCTCTCTCTCTCTCTCTCTCTCTCTCTCTCTCTCTCTCTCTCTCTCTCTCTCTCTTTGTTCTTTTTTTCTGTCTATTTTTCTTTTCACACACGCACACACATATAATCATATTTTTTATTTATTCCCAGAAACAATTATTGGCTACATATGTGCATACATGTTTCTGTTGTGATTTCTTTAGAAATGCAACGTATTAGCCCGATTCTTAAAAAAAAAAAAACAGACTTTAAATAGTACATTTTTCGATATTTGAAAAAGGTAAACGCGATGCTATTCATTGAGCACGTTTTATAAACAACGGGGCTTTATTGGTTTTACATCTAAGAAACTATAACAATATAACCATTATTAGTGTGTGTGTTCCCCACTTGTGGGTTGAGCTCTCTGCTAGAAGAAATAGCAGTTTCCACCTTATATGAAGCATTATTCTTCGTAATTAGAATAGAGTTATCTCGGCAACAGGTAATGCGAATTTAAACAAAAAAAAAGAAAATAATTTCCTTCACTAATAAGCGTGGATGTAAAAATTTCGACTGTTGATAACAATTTCAAGCGATAATGCGATCGGATTTCGAATCTCAGTGGGAAAATGTCTATGCATACTAATTAGTAGCGGTACGCACAGTCATGTATACATTCACGTATAAAAATACATAAGTATATGTACACAAATATATGTATATATAAGTATATGTACATAAATGTATGTATATATAAGTATATGTACATAAATAATGTATATGTATCCATAAGTATATGTACACAAATATATGTATATATAAGTAGAACTAAAGTTGGTCAAAACATCAGTCATATTCGAACTTAGAACTTATTTAATTCACATATATCTTGGTCAACAGTCAAGGTCACGGAAAAGATGAATACATACTTTTGACAATAACTTCGATTCTGTTGCATTCTGTCCCATATTGTAGAAAATTCATTCCCGCATCTTATACGATCTGGGTCGTAACCTTTGACCATGACTTTAAATATTTCGATGACAATAGAAATTTTGATAATTTAAAATTACGATTTTTCTAAGTTTGATGCATGATAACAGTGGCCAATGTGCACTTCAGAATTTATTTTTAATGGCCTTATATCATTTAAAATAAAAAGCTCAGTATATAATAAAGTTTGCAAATTTGTTTGTTTTTTAACTGATTTAAAAATTTATTGAATTTCATTTGCGAATAAAAGACAGACGATCTTTTTTGTTCGCGTTTGAATCACTGTGTTCGTGTCAGCATTCCGTTGGTTGATTTGAGTCACGTGACAGCTTTAAAGTGTAAACAGGCGACATATGACTATTTTAAGATTTTAACGATTTTTCATCAGATGTAAAATAGATTTTGACTCGTCAACATTTAATTTTCCAGCTCTGTAAATACAGTTTTTTTGTTTGTTTTTTTTTTGTTTTTTTGTTTTTTTAGTTTTTTAAGATTGTGTTCACATAAATGAATTATTATTTTGCTCCTTTGTATGATACCTCAATATAAAAACGTCAAGATTTATGAATGAATTTTATTTTTTTCGTGCGTTTAAAATATCGAAATCATGAGATAAATTATGTAATTCTAATTTTATAAAGATATATTTTGGACTGTAGATAAGCTTTTGTGAAGTTGAAGTCGAGTTTCATTCTATATATTTGTTGTTGTTGTTGTTGTTGTTGTTGTTGTTGTTGTTGTTGTTGTTGTTGTTGTTGTTGTTGTTGTTGTTGTTGAAGAAGAAGAAGAAGAGGTTAAAGGATGAGTTAGCAGAAACGTGGTGAAACAACAATTATGAAGATGAGGATGACACTCCGCAAATAAATAATATTACGTTATGGTTTGGCTTTCAAGCGCACTTGGTGCGTATTTTATTTTATTCACATTAAAACAACGTTTCTATATGAACTCTCATCCTTGACGTTATTCTCGCGTTGCCTACGCAAAATTCAAACATTTCAAAATATAACCGCTAGATATAACGCGCGGCTCTTTACAAACAGACTTCTTTCTCCAACTTTACAACATGGCAAGGAAGAAGAAAAGGAAAAAAGAAACAAAACAACGCACTGAAGATGGAGTATTCCTCTGAAATATACTTGTGATAAATTTCAAACAAGTAAAATATTTGTTTATTTTCCCAATATTATATTATGTTGTGATTTGGCTTTCAAGCGCACTTGATGCGTATTTTATTTTATTCAAATTAAAACAACGTTTCTATATGACCACACATCCTTGACGTCAAATAGTAACTATTTTATTAAAACAAAAAATTATTACAAAGTTCATTATTTCTGAAAAGTTATATTTGAAGAAAACGGAATTCAAATGTATCCTATATTAATTGAAAATAATTTGATTGTTTGTATTTTAATCAGAGTGACTAATTAAAAAGTGTCAAAGGAATTAATATTCGTTTATCCAAACGATAGATAAACAAATAGGAAAGATGTTGTGTGTGTGTGCGTGCGTGTGTGTGTGTGCGTGTGTGTGTTTTCATATGTTTAATTTATGTGTGCAACCCAGAAATTCTTGTTTCTTTAATAAAAAAAGAAAAGGAGAAATTATTTTACAAAAATTAGAATTAGGTTCGGATATACGCGTAATAAAGTATGGACGCGTGCGAGAAAAGCAGCAGCACCTGTTAAAGCACTGTGCAGATTAGCAAGTGTGTGCGCTAGGAAAAAGAAAAGGACGAAAGAACAGCACGAGGTCGAGGAGGGAAGGAATCAACCGGGCAAGATGGACGTGTACGTATGAAAGTGAGAAAGCGTTGGCTAGCGGCAGCGTCAGGTGGCGAGAACAGAAACTTCTAGAACACCCATGTATTTGTGCAAAAAAGATTTGGGAAAAATAATGAAATGCGTTGTAATAGAAGAACCACGAATGCACTAAAAAAAAGTTTTATTTCTTTTCATTGTTTGTTTGCAACATTACATAAGAATTTTTCAGAGTCTCAAGTAATATTATTCATTATTTATTACTTAAGAAAACAGAAGAAACAAGAAAACGAGAGAAGAAACTCATAAACTCGACATTTGCCCAGTACTTCCAGTAACTTTTTTTAATTAAGAACTGTTTTCTTTGAAGTTTTTGGAACGACCCTAATTTACTCGCATAGACACATACGTGCATTATATATACAGTGCCGGCAAAAAGAAAGTCCGCACTTCTAAGTTTTTTCAAAACTGCAAATTTAAGCTAAATTTAATGTAACGGTTTAAACAAACTATACCTCATTTGATTCGCCTTTTATTCCTCTATAATTTTATTTTAAAAATTATACGCACAAGACAATTTCGTTTTCAAAAATAAATATATATGTAATTGTAAAGTTTAAATTCTGAGTATTCTGCTTTTTTTTTTTTTTTTTTCGAATGCCATATAGGAAAATATGCATTTTCTATCCTTTTTTTTTCTTCTTTATTTTCAATAAATATTCCGGGATAGAACCAATATTTTTTCTTAGAAATCATATAAATTATACTAAAATGATTATATTTTACATTAAGATTTTTTTAAATAATTTACTTGAGGCAAATTTTCTTTTAATCTGAGATTCATATTTTTTAGCAGGTCTGACATCCAGCATGATGGAGTAACGATTAAATTTAAATAAAAATAAATATTTAAAATCCTTTATAAAATTATTAAATATTTGGAAAAAAAGAAAAAGATAAGAGGGCATATTGAATTATAGACATATAAATTAATGTCACGGTGGGTGAATTTTTACAAAGAATAATAATTTAATACGAATAATAAATTTAAAAAAAACATTTAAAAATATCAATATTTCTTACTAATAATTTAATACAAATAATACATTTAAAAAAAACATTAAAAAATATAAATATTTCTTACTAATAATTTAATACGAATAATAAATTTAAAAAAAAAACATTAAAAAATATCAATATTTCTTACTAATAATTTAATACGAATAATAATTTTAAAAACATTTAAAAATATAAATATTTCTTACTAATAATTAAATACGAATTATAATTTTTAAAAAACATTAAAAAGTATCAATATTTCTTACTAATAATTTAATACGAATAATAATTTTTAAAAAACATTAAAAATGTATTAATATTTCTTACTAATAATGTAATATGAATAATAATTTTAAAAAACATTAAAAATATCAATATTTCTTATTAATAATTTAATACAAATAATAATTTTAAAAAAACATTAAAAATGTATCAATATTTCTTACTAATAATTTTATACGAATAATAATAATAAATAAAAAACATTATAGCATATTTATTATGGGGTGGAGCTGGAGTGGTCGAACATTCTAACTTGAGATAGATAATTCAATGTTGAATTTAAAAGAAATAAATAAAAATACAGAAACCACCACCACCACCACCACCGCCACCCAACATACCCTTTACATATCGGCATAAAATCAGACTTACTGCCTGGCATCCCTCCTTTTTACGCTATGAACTCCAAGCTAACTCCGCGGACCCAAAAGCTAAGAAACTTTCTGTTCGTAACTTTTGAAGTCTACTAATCTAAAAACACTAACATGCATTACTTTTCTTCTTCTTTTTCCTTATTCCAGGTTTTACTTTAATCCTGAATATTTGTGTTGTTTTCTTTTTTCTTTTTCCGAAATCTTTTTTATCAAATATACTATTATTAACCAATACTTTTTCTTATATTTAAAACGAGAGAAAAAAAAAGTCTCCCATGAAATTGAACATTCCCCAAAGTATATTTGCATATTATCTAAACTCAAAAGCACGCGGCTTTTTTTTCTAAACTATGCATTACTTCTAGCTAATCTAAAGTTAATACTTAACTCTAAAGGTATTACTTAACCAGATTTTTACACGAGTTAAAAAATAACCAGACTTTCCAATTTTATAAAAGTTCCATTATAGCATATGTATTATGGGGTGGAGCTGGAACGGTCGAACATCCTAGCTCGAGGTAGATAAAGGCAAAAAGTATCCATGCATTACCATGGGAGGGGAGACTATCTTCAAGTACTACCCTAAGCTGAGAATGGGGCAACGGGCTTACTAAGTAGATATTAATAAGCCCTTCTCACCTTTTTTTTTCTTCCATTTTCTTTTTTTTAATGGAGAGTAGATAAAGCATGTGGATGTGTTATCGGCAGCTCCAGTAACTCTCGCTTCTCCTTGTTTGTCCTTAAGTCCTCATTTCCAATGAGTGATTTTTCTGACAAAGGGTGAAGAAAAAGCTGCTTTCTAGGTCGGTAGTACTTTGTAAACAGTAGTCGGAGATGTCGGAAATTTTCTGTTTCTATGTCTAGCTTACACCACTGCATTCATATTTGCGCTCTATCGCCCCCACAACAGTGGAGTTACTATCTTTAAGAGCATATCTGAGAAAATTGACAACATCCTGTCTGCACATCCTTCGGCTAACATTCACATTTGCGGTGACTTCAATGTCCATAATGTGGAGTGGCTGACCCACTCAAATAAAAGCGATGACGAGGGGAGGTTCTGTCATGATTTTGCCACTGCCTATGACCTCACTCAGATTGTTCACGAACCCACCCGTGTTCCCGATACTACCGTTCAGTATGCAAGCCTTCTAGAACTTTTCTTCACAACTTCCCCTGAGCTGTGTTCATCTTCCGTTCTATCTCCTCTGGGATCCTCCGACCACTCTGTTGTATCAGTTAAGATAAAAATGAAATGTAATAAGTCTTCAGATGTACCTCTCCACCGTACTGTATATCCATACTCTATGTCTGACTGGGATAGCTTCCGTACATTCATATCTGACCTACCTCTGCATTCCATGTTTAAAAAGGGTGTATTCTCTATAGTATCAGACCTGACCGAATGGTTAATTGTAGGTATAGACCGATTCATACCATCCAAAAAATTCCAACAAAAACCTAACAGCCAGCCATGGTTCTCCCCTGAATGTGCTACGGCCATCGCGCACAGAACGCACTTTTTCCATAGCTACCAACGGAATAGAGGTAGTGAGAATAAAGCTGCTGTAAAGACTGCCAGCAACTACTGTAAAAGAGTAATAAAAATGCAAGAGAGCTATATGCTCAGTCCGTTAAATCCAAAGTAGCTGATAAGCGGCTTGGTTCTCACCAGTTCTGGCAAATAGCAAACAGGATCTTGAACATCATCAATGGACCTGGGGGTCATCTCGTCAGTATCAGACAAGGCCAGACTATTTGCCAAGAACTTCGGAGCTAACTCTACCCTATGCGACAAAGGCCATCAACTCCCCCTATTTCCTCCTATAACAGACAACACACTATGCGACATACAAATATCTGTGCGTGAGGTCGCCAAGCTAATCAAGAACCTTGATTCCAGTAAAGCTACTGGCCCTGACGGCATTCCAGTTATAGTGCTGAAAAAGCTCCAACCCAGAACTTGCCCCCATACTTATAAAACTGTTCAAGCGTTGCCTTAAGGAGAAGTGCTTTCCAAAACCCTGGAAAGCCTCATCAGTATGCCCTGTATTTACGAATTCAGGTGAAAAGTCATCTCCCTCTCAGTACAGACCAATAAATCTCCTGTGTGTCATGAGTAAGTTGTTGGAATCCATATTAAATAAAGAAGTAGTCAACCAACTCAACAGCAACAACCTTCTTAGTGACATGCAATATGGTTTCCGCTCTGCAAGATCTACAGAAGATGTGCCAACGGTTTAGTGAATCTCTGTACAAAGACTTCCTTTCCAGGACAATTGCTCTTGACATATTAAAGGCCTTCGATAAGGTATGGCATAAGGGTCTATTTCACAAGATTTCCAGCTACGGTATTACTGGAAATGTTTTCTCAATCATTAAATCATTTCTCGCTGATAGGTTCATAAGGGTAGTGGTTGATGGGCAGAAATCAGAGGCCCACAGTATTAATGCTGGTCCCCCAGGGGTCCATCCTGGGCCCAACTCTCTTCCTGATCTACATCAATGATCTCCCAAAACACATACTTAAATCATTCGCTGACATCTATGCTGATGACACGACCATCTATGGCAACACATCAAAGGCCGTAAATGACAAAGTTCTCCCTAATTCTCTCTCCTCTGATCTTGAGCGCGTGGTACAGTTCGGAAATAGGTGGCTGTTCACTTTTAATGCATCTAAAACCAAGCTTCTATCTTTACATCATCAACGCTCTGATCCCCATCTGGCATCAATTGAAATGGATGGCTCTCATCTTGGGGAGGCTCCATGTTTTGACAAGCTTCTGGGCTTGACCTTTACTTCTGATCTGAAATGGAACACATACATCAGGTCTGTTGCCAAGGACGCTGGGAAAATGGTGGGATCCTTCTACCGCTCCAGAAGATATCTTACTACTGATGCAATTCTCTATCTGTATAAAAGCCAATTACGTCCAAGGATGGAGTACTGCTGCCACATCTTGGAAGGAGCTGCTAAAAACAGCCTATCCTGCCTTGACAGAGTACAAAATAGACTTCGTGGTTTAGTGGGGTATGCCCTTTTCTCTCCCCCGTAGCCTCTCTCCCACAGAAGAGACGTTGCGAGCCTGTCTTTGTTTTATCGTTATTTCCATGGCAAGTGCTCGTCTGAACTCCAATCTCTCGCCCCCCCCCCTCGCCAATCTTTCACGAGAAACACCCGTCTGGCTGAAACTACTGTCAATAAATTTCCCCACTCTTTATCTATGCCTAAATCCAAACGTAGATTCCATGAGCAGAGCTTCTTTCTCAGAAGTGCACGACTGTGGAACTCTCTTCCGTTTGCCTGTTTCCCACCTGACTACAACTTGGATGTTTTCAAATCCAACATAAAAAAAATTCCTGACAAACCGCCCCCTTAAGTAAGACACTCTATCAAATCTCCAATATTAATTATTACTACAATACTATCTCATTGATTACTGTACACGCAATAACCCTTATCCCTGAGTGGCCTCCGGGCCTTGATAAGTGGTGACCTCAAAAAAAAAAGAATGAACACTGAATTTTTGTGCCCGATCGTACAAAATTTCCGATAAAAAAAAAATAATTATTTCCAAAAAAATACTTATCGTCTGCCAATAAGAACTTTTGAACGAATTTTATCTTTAAACACACACACACACACACACACACACACACACATATATATATACACACACACATACACACATTTTCTTTTTAAAAAATTGTGATCGTAAAGTTTCAACTATAAGTATTGTGTTACAATGTTTTTCTTTTTTCAAATGATATATGAACAAATATGAATCGTCAATCAATTCTTTCTTCATTTTCAATAAATTTCTAATGTTTTGATGTACAAACTATTTTGTCATTTATTTTTATTTGCAATTGTTACAGAGAAAAAGAGCTACAGACGAAAACGTCTTATTGTTGGAAAACAACATTTTTTCATGCAAAATATCAGCATGATCAAGTGAACAGTTTTTGAGTTGTCACCATTTTCACTACATAACATCGAGAACATTTCATACAGTATGAAGAAAAAAGACCTAGCTAAAACTTTGGCCTATCCTTACGTTGTCAGGCGAGACTATGCATTCTCAAAACTTACTAATAATAAGTAATAGAATAGAAACGCTAGTTATTCTATCTGTTCCGATTTCATTGCAAAATTTCCTGAACCTACATTTTTTACTGGAAAATTTTAGTTTTTGAAGATTTACCAACGAAATCATTGATATAAAATGTATTGAAATAAGAACAAATAAAAATCCTTAATACCCGTAACTTATTTTTACAAAGTTTGTTTTAAAGTAAATTAATTTGTCACACAATTTATTGTGTGAACTATAGTTTTGTTGTATACGTAAATTAAATTGGGCATTAAAGTAAGTACCAAAAGTAATGCCTCTTATTTTTATTCTGCTCAAATGGACCAGAGTGGACTGTAAATTCCACTGTTATGATGACTTAACTTATGAATTCATGACTTAAAAGTTTCATTTTTTTTTTTTTGCAGATATTAATGATATGAGACCCTGTTAATTAATAGGTGACTTTATTTTAACACGCACGTGCTGGGATTATTTTTTCTAGTTTTAAGTGTTTGTTTACCTAACCTTTCATTTAATTTTTTTATTTTATTATATACTAGCACGGGTGCCCGGTGTTGCCCGGGTATTTGGAGGTGTATGTTGAGCAAAACAAAAAAAAAAGCGGTCACTTTTTTTAATTTTGACCCCTATTATGACCCCTTAAAATTTATAGTTTTGGGCTCAAATCAAGTTAATAATTTAAATCCATTTCCATGAACCTATATCTAAAATTTCAAGCGTTTAGACCGAAAATTGTCGGGGGGTAGAGTTCTCAAAGGTCAAATCGTTGACCTTTGACCCCTTAATCGTAAAATTTCTGGCCGAAAACCGATTACATCGATTTTTCCAAATCTCTATACCTTGTATATCAAATTTCGAGTCTGTAGACTAAAAATTGACAAAGTTATTGCGTATGGAAATGTACACAGACAAACACAGAGACAGATACACAGACACGTTCACTTTTAAAGATATACTAGCATTTCGGCCCGGCGTTGCCCAGGTGTTTGGAGGTGTATGTTGAGCAAAAAAAAACGGTCAATTTTTTTAACTTTGACCCCTATTTATGACCCCTAAAAATGTATTGTTTTGGGCTTAAATCAAGTTATTAAGTTAGATCTATGTCCAATGAACCTATATCTAAAATTTCAAGTGTTTAAACCGAAAATTGTCGGAGTTTGGTAGAGTTCTCAAAGGTCAAATCGTTGAACGTTGACCCCTTACCAGCCAAATTTGGGCCGAAAACCGATCATAAAGATTTTCCCAAATCTCAGTACCCTGTATATCAAATTTCGAGTCTGTAGACTAAAAATTAACAGTTATTGCGTAGGGAAATGTACACAGACAGACAGACAGGTCCACACACAGACACACAGACATGTTTACTTTTATAAATATACTAGCATTTTAGCCGGCGTTGCCCGGGTGTTTGGAGATTTATGCTGAGCAAAAAAAAAGCAAAAACGTACATTTTTTTTAACTTTGACCCCTATTATGACCCCTTAAAATTTGTTCACTTTTATAAATAGATAGATAGATAGATAGATTTGTTCAGCAAAAATATATACGTACTAGCATTTCAGCCCGGCGTTGCCCGGGTATTTGGAGGTGTATGTTGAGCAAAAAAAAAAAAAGCGGTCAATTTTTTTAACTTTAACCCCTATTATGACCTCTTAAAATTTATTGTTTTGGGCTTAACTCAATTTATTAAGTTAGATCCATGTCCAAGGAACCTATATATAAAATTTCAAGTGATTAGACTCAAAATTGTCGGATAAGTTTGGTAGAGTTTCAAAAGGTAAAATCGTTGAACTTTGATCCCTTAATCGCCAAATTCTGGCCGAAAACCGATCACGTAGATTTTCCCAAATCCCACTACACTGTATATCGAATTTCGAGTCTGTAGACTAAAAATTAACAGAGTTATGGCGTATGGAAATGTACACACACAGACACACAGACAAACAGACAGTTACTTTCACTTTATAGATATACTAGCATTTCAGCCCGGCGTTGCCCGGGTATTTGGATGTGTATATTGAGCAAAAAAAAAAAGCGGTCAATTTTTTTTTAACTTTGACCCCTATTATGACCCCTTAAATTTATTGTTTTGAACTCAAATCAAGTTATTAAGTTAGATTCATATCCAAGGAATCTATATCTAAAATTTCAAGTGTGTATACCCAAAATTGTCGGAGGAGTTTGGTAGAGTTCTCAAAGGTAAAATCGTTGAACTTTTAACTCTTAATCGCCAAATTTCTGGCCGAAAACCGATCATATCGATCTTCCCAAATCTCAGTGCCCTTTATATCAAATTTCGAGTGTGTAGACTAAAAATTGACAGAGTTATTCCGTAGGGAAATGTACACAGACACACACCCAGACACACAGACACGTTCACTTTTATAGATAGATAGATAGATAGATAGATAGATAGATAGATAGGTACATGATGATTGCAACGTCTTGTCAGACGAGTGCCACTCCCTCAGACATTTAAAATCCATGAGCCCAAATGTCTGAGGGAGTATCTATACAAATATGATATTACAGAGTCTTAGCTTTGTACGACAGCTAAGTCTCTCTCTCTCTCGGTTCAAAATGTTGAGATCCAGCAACAAGCAAGAGCAAGATAGCCAGCAACAAATTTAACTGCAGACCAGCTTAATGCGGGTACTGGTCTTCCGCTTTATGGTTTTTTAAATCAGAGATTTGCTTCTCCTAGAAAGGTTGCCTTCACCACGGATTACGGGAGCCCTCTCTACCCCAATACACATATACACACACACAAATATACACGGTGCTAGTTGGCCGTTGACCCAGAAAAAGAGTTCATTCGCCCTTTGAAATGTCTTGTTTTTAATCCTTCAGGGAGACTAGCCGCCCTCCTCACCAAACAAGTCTGGTGGGGGAACCAGTTTAGTCGCCGGTGACCCGACCATGAGACAGGTAGTACTGGGTTACATGGTACCAGTAGCATATGACATGACCTGACATACATACATACATACATACATACATACATACATACATACATACATACATACAAGTCACTGACTGGTTTTGAACTTAAATAGATTCTTTGATGGTGTCTTTCTATACTTTTAACACAATCTGACTAAGGCATTTAGATTTTTTTAATTGCAAAATTCAAACAATCTTTATGAAAAAATAGTCTTTTATATGTTGCCCATTTTCAGTTTCGCATATTTGTGCTTTTTCCAAAGCATTATTCATGGCAGATTGCAAAATCTCTGAATTGTAATTTAACTCCCTTATTTCGTTTCTGATGTTTTCCTTCAATTCTTGCAGGGTTTGGGGTTTGTTAACATAGATTCTTTCTTTAAGATATCCCCTAGAGAAAAAGTCGTGGCTAATCAAGTCTGGAAAACGTGGTGGCCATTTTACATTGCCATAGCGAGAGATTATGTTGTCCCCAAAGCATTGCCTGAGAAGCTCCACGGTATCTTTTGCCGTATGTGCCGTTGGCCCATGTTTTTGGAACCATAATCCGGGCCAATTTTGAATTTGTGGACGCAGGAAGTTTGTAATCATAGTTCGGTATTTCTCTCCTGTAACAGTGACAGCATTTTCGTCTTGATCTTCAAAAAAATAAGGTCCAATAATCTTCTCCTCTGTTACTGCACACCATACAGTGCACTTTATGGGATGCAATTGCTTTTTTATGAATTGCCCTTGGATTTGTAGAACCCCTAGGTTCTGTAAATTTGTTTGTTAACGAATCCATTCAAATGAAAATGAGCTTCATCTGGCATATACAACTTTTGCGGAAATAGGGGTAGTTTCGGATAAGTTCTTGCATTTGAAATGCATATTGCATCCTTGTCCAAAAATGTTCAGGCTTCAAGTGCTGAAGAAGCTGCACTTTATAATGAAAGAGTTTTCAACTGTGCAGAATATTGTGTTGTAACATTCGATATATCCCAAGTTGAATGGAACGCCGTCAAATCGATATTTCAGGATGCTGCTCCGCACTCTCTCACGCTCTTTCCCTATTTTCATTCGTGATGACGTTTCGAGGCCTTCCAATTCGAGGAAGATCAAGTACAGCTCCTTGATCTTCAAATCGGCGCATAATGTTTCGAATTGTGTTGTGACCTGGGCTATCTCTTACATGAAAATGGCGTCACTAAGCTCTTTGAGTCAAACCAATTGACCCCTAATTTTGGTAAAACAATTTCACAACGTACGTACGTTGTTCAATGATACATAATTAATTTCCAAATAATTATTATTATGGAATATATATATATATATATATATATATATATATATATATATATATATATATATATATATATATATAATTTGAAAACAAATCCCAAAATAAATAGGAATATATATGTTTATTTGTCAGTTCATAAAAAGTAAACATTATGGATAAAGGGGGTTATAAAAGCTTTTTTATGCGATAGCATTTGGAAGCTTAATTTTTCTCATCAGCAGAGGAATAGCAAGCTACTAGAAAGAGGGGAGGAAGAGGGTTTAAAGCAAAATATTATAGAGATTTGAGAAAAGGCAAAATAGAATCAAAATAAAATATTCGAATTTTTTAAACTCTCTTGATATATATATATATATATATATATATATATATATATATATATATATATATATATATATATATATATATATATATAGGGTGGCTCATGGGTCACTTTACAGTTTGAAAATCAAATAACTTTTTCTTTAATGACTGTATTTAATTAATTCTTTTTTCATTACACAGTTTATAGTGTGTTAATTTGTTCTGACTTAATTACGAAAGATAATGTATCTTACGTAGCCTCCATTCTTGGCTTTGCAAAGTCGAGCTCTTTCTAAGCTATTCTTTATGACAGTTCTTAACATCGGAAGTTGTAGGGAAAGAATTTCCTGCGTATGTTTGCCTTACGTTCTTGGATGCATAAGCCTAGGGAATCCTAGAGTGGATGAAACACCGGAAACGGGAAAATTCACCTATGTAAACGAGAACCTCCCAAATTAAAATCTTGAATAATTATCTAAATTCAAATGTAAATTAATATTAAGCTGACTTCACAAATTGATAAAAGTTAATTATTGGATTTTAATTATAAAGTGAAGCTCGAATTATTCAAACTCGAGATATATAATGCCAAAACTTACATCCATTAATATGGGAGGGGAGATTATCTTCCAAAGCGTCCTAAATTGATAATTGAGCCCGGACTTTTACTAAGTAAATATTAATAAGCCCCTTTTAGCCATTGCCCCCATTTTTTTTAATGGAGAGTAGATAATACAGTGAATGTGTTATCGGCAGATCCCAGTAACTCTCGCTTCTCCTTTTTGTCCCTCAGTCCTCATGCAAATGAGTGATTTTTCTGACAAAGGGTGAAGAAAAAGCTGCTTTAAAGGTCGGTAGTACTTTGTAAACAGTAGCCTGAGATGTCGGAAATTTTCTGTTTCTATGTCTATCCTTGTGGTCATGTCACTAGTAAGGGTGCTGGAGGTAAACGTGTCATCTGGGTTGACATTACCCGCCTGATAGTCAGGGACCCGAACCTTGGATTAGTGGTTACTAATGAGGCTGTCCTATCAGCAGGCGCAAAGTACTGGGACTACTGCATTGCCATTTAGTGAATGGACTCTGGACCATGCAGTAGTCTCTGGTGGGGCCTCTCGATGCCATATTAGTAGGTAATTGTAACGGCTTTACCGTTTCATGTGCTAAAAAAATCCTGTCTTTTTCTCTCTTACTTTCCCTCTCTGTACTGCTCTAACCAAGTATGCCGACCTATTCCACAAATCCCAAAACCTCAACATGAATCATCTCCAAAAATAAAAAAAAACTCGAATAAACCTAGAACCCCTTCTTCAAACGTAGACCCCTACTACCAGGTCTCCTTCTCCAACATCAGGGGTCTACGTTCCAACCTTCCAGAGGATGAAACCCAATTACAGGAGACGACACCGGACATATTCTTTCTAAGCGAAACTGGAATAGGGCCAACCACTTCCCTAGATGAGTTCATAATTAACGGATACTCTAACTTAACAGCTAAATCTGACCCCCAAGGTCGCCATGGGCATGGAATATGTTCCTACATTAAAGATGGCTTCCCATGTGGCAGGGATATCTCTAGAGAAGATCCTAATTTACCTAATATATGCTTCCGGGTGGCACTTGCTTACACCACTGCATTTATATTTGCCCTCTATCGGCCCCACAACAGCGGAGTAACTATCTTTAAGAGTATATCTGAGAAAATAGACCTCATCTTGTCTGCACACCCCTCGGCTAACATCCACATCTGTGGTGACTTCAACGTCCATAACGTGGAATGGCTGACCCACTCAAATAAGACGGACGATGAGGGGAGGTTCTGTCATGATTTTTCCATTGCTTATGACCTCACTCAGATTGTTCGCGAGCCCACCCGTGTGCCCGATACTACAGGTCAATATGCAAGCCTCCTAGACCTTTTTCTCTCAACTTCCCCTGAGCTATGTTCATGTTCCTTTCTTTCTCCTCTAGGATCATCTGACCACTCCGTTGTATCAGTTAAGATAAAAATGAAATGTAATAAGTCCCCAGACGTACCCCTCCACCGTACTGTTCACCGATAATCCATTGCTGACTGGGATAGCTTCCGTACATTTACATCTGATCTACCTCTGCATTCCATGTTTAAAAAGGATGTGTCCTCTATAGTATCAGACCTGACAGAATGGTTAATTGTAGGCATAGACCGATTCATACCATCCAAAACATTCCAACAAAAACCTAACAGCCAGCCATGGTTCTCCCCAGGATGTGCTGCTGCCATCGCACATAGAAATCACTTTTTCCATAGCTACCAACGTAATATATGCATTGAGACTAAAGCTGCTTTCAGGAACCCCAGCAACCACTGTAAAAGAGTAATAAAAAATGCAAGAGAGTTATATGCCCAGTCTGTTAAATGCAAAGTAGCTGGTTCCCACCAGTTTTGGCAAATAACAAATAGGATCCTGAACAGAAGTGTGCGTTCTAACCCAACCATTATCAACGGACCAGAAGTCATCTCCTCAGCTTCAGACAAGGCCGTTATTATACTATTTGCCAAAAATTTTGCAGCTAATACTACCCTATGCGACAAAGGCCGTCAACTCCCATATTTCCTCCTATAACACAGAACACGCTAGGTAACATACAAATATCTGTGCATGAGGTCGCCAAGCTAATCAAGAACCTTGATTCCAGTAAAGCTACTGGCCCTGACGCCATCCCAATTATAGCGTTAAAAAAGCTTCAACCAGAATTGGCCCCATACTTACGAAACTGTTTAAACGTTGCCTTAAGGAGAAGTGCTTCCCAGCACCCTGGAAAACCTCATCAGTATGCCCTGTATTTAAGAATTCAAGTGATAAGTCATCTCCCTCTCAGTACAGACCAAAAAGTCTCCTGTATGTCATGAGTAAGTTGCTGGAATCCATATTAAATAGAGAAAGTGAACCACCTCAGCAGAAATAACCTTCTTAGTGACACGCAATATGGTTTCCGTTCTGCAAGATCTACCGCAGATGTGCTAACGGTTATATCTCATAGGATTAGTGAATCTCTTGACAAAGGCTTCCTTTCTAGGGCAATTGCTCTTGACATATTAAAGGCCTTTGACAAGGTATGGCATAAAGGCCTACTTAACAAGATTTCCAGCTACGGTATAACTGGAAATATTCTCTCTATCATTAAATCATTTCTCTCTGATAGGCTCATAAGAGTAGTGGTTGATGGACAAAAATCAGAGGCCTGCAATATAAATGCTGGAGTCCTTCAAGGGTCCATCCTGGGCCCAACTTTCTTCCTGATCTGATGTAGATCAGGAAGAAAGTTGGGCCCAGGATGGACCCTTGAAGGACTCCAGCATGATCTATCTAGACACAAATCATTCGTTGACATCTATGCTGATGACACAACCATCTACAGCAACACATCAAAGGCTGTAAATGACAAAGCTCTCTCTGATTCTCTCTCCTTTGATCTCGAACGAGTGGTTCAGTAGGGGAAGACGTGGCTAGTTACCTTTAATGCATCTAAAACCAAACTCCTATCTTTACATCATCAGTGCTCTGATCTCCATCTGGCATCAATTGAAATGGATGGCTCTCGTCTAGGAGAAGCTCCATGTTTTGACAAGCTTCTGGGCTTGACCTTCACTCCTGATATGAAATGGAACACGTACGTCAAGTCTGTTGCCAAGGTCGCTGGAAAGATAGTGGGATCCTTCTACCGCTCCAGAAGATATCTCACTACTGATGCAATTCTCTATCTATATAAAAGCCAAGTACGTCCAAGGATGGAATATTGCTGCCATATCTGAGCAGGAGCTGCTAAAAACAGCCTATCCTGCCTTGACAGAGTACAAAATAGACTTTGTGGCTTAGTGGGGATGTCCTTTTCTCTTCCCTGCAACGTCTCTCCCACAGAAGATACGTTGCAAGCCGATCTTTGTTTTATCGTTATTACCATGGCAGGTGCTCGTCTGAACTCCAACCTCTGGTCCTCCCTCGCCAATCTTTTACAAAAAACACCCATCTAGCTAAATCCACTGTCAATAATTTTCCCCACTCTTTATCTATGCCTAAATCAAAATGTAGATTCCATTAACAAAGCTTCTTTCTTAGAACAGCACGCCTATGGAACTCTGTTCCGTCTGCCTGCTTCCCTCCTGACTACAACTTAGATGTCTTCAAGTCCAGCGTAAACAAATTCCTGATGAACCGCCCCCATAAGTAGACACTTTAAATATCCACACTAACGTACTGTACTTACAATAACCCTTATCCCTGAGTGACTTCCAGGCCTTGATAAGTGGTGACCACCTTGTAAAAAAAAAATATATATATATATATATCCTGCACAGCATGATCGCTTTTGTTTTAATTTAATGGGATTTTCTTTGTTTCTTGAAGTCACGTTAAAAGTTAAAATCTTTTGCCTATCTTAAAAATGTTGTCACAACACAAACAAAAATATGAATGGTTTTTATTTATATACTATTTATATCTTTTGTTTTACAACAACAATTAACGTTTGAATAATTATTCTGTTAATTGGTGTTAATTAGAAAAAATAAATGAATGAATAAGTAAAACCTATTGATAGCTACATCATTTGAAAACCTAGATTGTATTAAAGCTATGAGTGTGTTGTTATCTTGCTTGCTTGTCACCGTGCACATTTGATATAAGAGTCTACTATGCTATTGAAACTAAGCATATATTTTGTGTTAACTCCCCTTGCACTCATTAACCCTTATCCTCGAATGGCCTCTGGGCATTGATAAGTGGTGACTCCTTTGTAAAAAAAAAAAAAGAAACTTATTATTTTTAGCTATTTTTTTTTTTTGTTCTTCTTTTTCTGTTTGTTTGGTTTTTTTTTGTTTTTTGTTTGTTTTGCCAAGAGTTTTGTTACGTAATCCTTTAAAATAAAGGCGGGAATAACTGTGTATTGGATGATATCGTTTTGTGACGTCAATCTTAAACCTAGGAAAATTGAGATAACTGTAGTTTGCAGGACCTCACAAACTGATGACATCATCCACTAAACTAAAGAGCGGGCGGGGAGATATCCTTTATGAGATTTTATTTAAAGGGTCACAGATCGTCTATTAGTCGGTCCATCTAGACCCCTGAAGGTCTCTTGTTACACTAAAACTTTGTGTCAATTTATTATCTTATTTGGTTGTCGGTAAACACACTTCATGACTATTAGCAAAAAAGACAACTAGCATTCATCCTTTATACCGCCATCATAAAGAAGGACTTGTAGTGATCAAAACAGCGTGACGTCATAAAGGATAAATGCTACTTCCATTTAACGTAGGTGTGTTTATGTGCTTGTTTCCTGTTGCTTTATCCATCAATATCCAATGTTTTTGCTTTTTTATTTTTTGTCTTTTTTTTTACAAAGGAGTCCCCACTTATCAAGGCCCGAGGGCCACTCGGGGATAAGGGTTAATGAGTGTACGGTCATCAATGGTACAATACTGTTGGAATCGTTAATAGTAGAAATTTGGTAAATTGGATTACTTAACAGGACGGTTCATCAAGAACTTGTTTACGTTGGGCTAGAAGACGACCATATTGTAGTCAGTTGGAAAGCAGGTAAACTGAAGAGAGTTCCACATGTGTGCAGTTCTAAGAAAGAAGCTTTGTTCATGGAAGTGAGGGAAATTTTTTATAGTGGTGACAGATAGACGAGTGTTTTGTGAAAGTTTGGCAAGGGGTCCATAGATTGGGGCTCAGACGAGCACTTGCCATGAAAATAACAATAGAACAGAGACAGGCTCGCAACGTTTCTTCTGTGGGAAACAGGTTGCAGGAATAGAAAAGGGCATCCACTACTAGGCTACGAAATTTATTTTGAACTTGAAGGAAGATAAGTGCTTCTAGCAGCTTCTGCCCAGATGTGGCAACAGTACTCCATCCTAGGACATACTTAGCTCTTATGCAGGTAGGGAATTGCATCGGCGGTGAGATATCTACTGGAGCGGTAGAATGATCCCACCATTTTTACAGCGACCTTGACAACAGATTTGATGTACGTATTCTATTTCAGATCGGGAGCAAAAGTCAGACCCAGAAGCTTGGTAAAATATGAAGCCTCCCCAAGACGAAGCCATTCATTTCAATGGATACCAGACGAGGGTCAGATTGTTGATGATGGAAAGCTAGAAGCTTGGTTTTAGATGCATTAAAATTAAGCAGCCACCCCTTTCCCCATTGCACCACGTGCTCAAGATCAGAGGAGAGGAAATCAGAGAGCTCCTGACTAATTACAGCTGTATGGTAGTGTCGTCAACATAAATGTCTACGAATGATCTTAGACGGAGTAGATCAGGAAGAAGAGAGTTGTATCCAGGATGGATTCCTGAGGGACTCCAGCATTAATACTGTCAGTGTCCGATTTCTGCCCATCAACCACTATTCCTAATAACCTATAAGAAAGAAATGATTTAATAATTGAGAAGATATTTCCAGTTATACCGTAGTTGGAGATCTTGTGGAGTAGACCTTTATGACAAACTCTTTCAAAGGCCTTTGTTATGTCGAGCAATTGCCTTAGAAACGTCAAGAGATTGGCTAATCCTATGAGATATAACAGTTAGTACAGCTGCTGTAGATCTAGAGACGGCTTTAGTCTCAGTGCATCAATTACATGGGAAGCAACCAAACAAATGATTTTTGTGCGAAATGGCAGCAGCACATTCTAGAGAGAACAAGCGCTGGCTGTTAGGTTTTTGCGATCAGAGCCGCTAACCCTCGACATTTCCTCCTGTTTCTGAAAACACGCTATGTGACATAGAAATATCTATGCGTGATGTTGTCAAGCTAATCAAAAACATTGATTCCAGTAATGCAATTGGTTCTGATGGCATTCTAATTATGGTGTTGATAAAGCTTCAGTGATCGACGGGGATTTGTTGCTTAGCCAGACTAGTCTGACTTTCTGGGTATCTTTCGGGAGGGTCCCAATTATACCCTTCGAATCTCTGGCTCGTTCTTTCGTATTCCCGTTCTTCTGTCTTTTCTTCTGTTGATTTTTTTGGCTGGCTCATGCCGTTTATACTAAAGTAAATGGGATGGTTTGGGCAAAATCCTCTTATCAAAAGCCAATCAGAAAATTTTACCTTATCTCTGGTCCTCAAATATTGGTCAAGCGCAATCGAACAGGTGCATTCACCTTCGCTGTGAGATTCCTCGATTCTCACGGAAACAGAACATGCTTCAGCTTGGGTAATTCTTGACACACCTCCTTGATATCAACCTGTCGGTACGACTGGTTTTAACAATATTAATTCCATCTGCACCTGGATTTAAGATTTGGCGAAGCTGAAAACAATTGTAGGTTCTCGCACATGGTACGTTAGAACGTCAACCGACTAACAATGTTTATACAAAAGTAAATAAAAATGGTTTAAAGTTATACCCTGTTTGATTTAGAATAGCTCCCTATGTTCAATCTCCGAATAAATAGGGTTGTTTCTCTGTCAAAGTTCACTTTAGTCCGTGAAATCTTGGTCTATTTTGCTATAGCTACACGATTATGATTATGTCACCGGTGATGACAGTATAAAGTCAGACCGTCTTGGGGACTCCATTTCCAGATTTTCTGTCGCAGTTTACTCCCTTAACCTTTCTTCTAATGGTAGTAATCCTGCAAGGCAACGGAAGTTTTGAATCAGAGTTATCTTCTCATAGATGAGCTACCATCCAAGGTTGATGAACCCATCTGCCCGAAGTGACTAGTTTTAAGGCGCTAGTGGGCCGCCTTTGCCCCTTCTCCCAGTTAGTAGAAATAGATTCCTCGGGCTTAGTGGCTAAGGCCAGGAGCTGGGCCGCTTTCTTGAAGTTCCACACCGTCAATATCTACAACAAGGAGATGAATCTTTCAGCTCATGAATGCATAATTTCAGTCATCATAACGATGCAGTTTACAATTTCCTTTGATCCATTCGGGCGGAATAAAAATAGGAGGCATTACTTTTGGAATGTCCCTAGTATGCAAAAGAAACAATCATTTATCTTTATATTAATAAAATCGTGTGGCCACTTCTCCTGTGTATGAATGAAGGTCGTCCCAGAAGTCAAAACAAAGTGCTTCCTCAAAGCAAGATCCATTTACTTTTAATTTGAACCAAGCGAGGACAGAGCGCTAGTGATGAAAAGATAGAGATTTCCCCTATTACGCCACAACAGAAGAGATAGAATAAAAAAGATCTTGGTCATTGCAGGCCTTTTAAATGTTGCCGAAGATGATAGTATCATCTGCATGAATGTTCGCCAATGATCTCAGAATGTAATTTGGGAGATCATTTTATATTTTGATTTAAGAGACTGAACAATCTATATAGCAACAAAATTGCTATCGGATTAATGTTGAGTGGAAATGAGGGGGTCATGTCAGGGCTGGTAATGCTACAAGGAGTCATGGACTAAAAAAAACGTTTCAGAAACACGGCTGCAAAGGGAGAATTTGTGATTCTACCTTCATGCCAAGATCACAGTGCAGTATCTGTTCTGATGCTACACTTCACCTTTTTTGCCCTCGGTCAGTGAAGGGGAGACAATTTTTTTGTTCCTTTCCCGAGTGCCCTCGTTTGGAAAGCTGAATTTTCTCCACAGTAAAAACCGACCTAGTCTCTAACTTTGCTCTCGTGGGGAAACATGTAAATAGAAACTGGACAATACCTTTATGACACGTATCGTAATCACACTGTTACACACACACACATACGTGTGTATCTGTGAACACTAATATACAATGAAGAATGTGGGAGTGCCTCAAGGGTCTATCCTTGGACCTTTATTATTCCTAATATTCATAAATGACCTTCCCGACAAAATTGCCTCTGAGATGGGTATATATGCTGATGACACCACACTCTATAACAGGCACGACAGGAAAACAAATGAACACATATCTAAAGAAATGGCAGAAACACTAGAGGATGACCTCCAATCTGTAGTGGAATGAGGACAAAAATGGATGATCACATTCAATGCTGCAAAGACTAAACTCGTTTCCTTCAATAATTGCAAGCTTTTAGCCAAGATCAAAGTGTAGTATCTGTTCTTCAGATGCGGCACTTCCATTTCTCGTTCTCTTTCCGTGGAGGAGAAATCCTTCACGACTGATACAATTTTTATTTTTGTACCTTTTCTCCACGTTAAAAAACGACCCTGGTGTCTAACTCTGTCCCGTGGGGAGGCATTGTAAATAGGTACCACCTATAGCAATGGCCAATGACACTTTATCTAAAAGTACATCTTTTAAACTCCTTGGCCTAACTTTCACGGGAAACATGAGTTGGAACAATTACATTGAAAGCATTGATAGGACCGCTGCGAAGAAGGTAGGCTCTCTCTACCGTGCTAGAAAACTACTAACACCCGGAAGAATCCGGTACCTCTATAAGGCCACCATTCGCCTATGTATGGAGTATTGTTGTCATATTTGGGCTGGTGTATCTGCTACTAGTCTCTCGCTTCTAGGCAAGGTTCAAAAGAGAGTCACCAATTTGATAGGTCTTGAACTGTTATCTAAGCTTCAGCCTCTGTCCCATCGACAAAATGTAGCATCCATCTGCCTGTTCTACAAGTATTTTAATGGTGAATGCTCTGACGAACTGCAAGCACTTGTGCCCTCATGACGTAAATACCCTCGACAAACCCGACAGGCAGCTAAATCCCACCCCCACACAGTATAGATCCTTCGATGTAAAAGAGCTTTCTACTCCAGTAGTTTCTTCCCCAGAACCGCTAGACTTTGGAATTCCATTCCAGGTCCATGCTTCCCCATCCCCAACTGTACTGACATGCAGAAGTTCAAGTGTAATGTGAACCGACATTTTGCTGCCCAACTCCCTACATAGTACCCCAGTAGCTGATAGTAGCCCCCTACACCAAAGTGGCAATGTGCCTTGTTTGGGGTGAAAATATAAAAAAAAAAATTACCAGAGTTCACATTTTCTGGGTACCTTGAAAATTCGTCGGGTTTAAAGTTAATATATTGAGGAACAAAATAAATGTACGTAAAAGTTAGACGTAAAGTTAGTCTGGCATCAAAAGAAACAAAATATTTTACACGCTGTCAGAAAACAAGAAAGAAAAATCTTAAAACAATAACAGAGACAAAAATTGGCGGTTAAATTATAAATGTTTGTAAATAGCAAAGACAAACGTTTCTTTTTTTTTTTTCCCCAAAGATGGCGTACGTCTACTCGCCCGAGGCTTTCCGGCTTTTGATACAAGAACACCAGCGAACCGAACTTTTGTTCTCGTTATTTGCTTGTTTTTCATTTTAATAACAGCGTCCGGAAATAAAGAACAGTCGCTCAGCATGTGATAATTAGTAGCAGCAATTATATTCGCCGGAAACCATCTTCTCTTTTTAGAATTCTAAATTTACTGGCGTCTGCGACGGCCGTTTTCGTTTGATTTTAAAACGACAAAACTTTTGTTGATCAGAAATCTCTTTAATATGTGAAAAAAATTAATGTTATCTATTTGGTGCAGACTGCAGGGGTACAAATGAAGGATAATATTTGACTTTTGCCTTTAGACCTTAATTCAAGAAAAAAATTACTTTCTATTTGCCAATTTAAAGGCTTTGAATTTACTTTCAAATTTGTAATTATAATTGAAAATATGATCGAATTCGAAACTACCGTTCTAACTTTTTCCGTTGTTAATTCTATAATTTTTTAAATCTTGTTGTAATGACAACTTTGGGGTCCTTCTTGAAGTTATTTACTTCATTTTTATTTTCAAAAAATATTTTTACCGTTTTTTACTGCGGGCAACAAACTGAAAAGTGGTTAAGAGACAAATAAATGTCACCAAAGGCAAGATAAGACACTCTTCTGTCTATCTGCATAATTTCTAGTGTTTTAACTTATTTTAAAGTGTTTATTAAGGTTGAATCGCAAGTATCGCTAAGCGTTTAAGTTAAAACGAAAGCAAAAGATGAGGACATAAGCCTGCCACCTTTAGAGTCCCGATAATCGCTCAAAACTCGAAAGTAAAAAAGAATACTTGTAATAAAATAAATCATAAAATATCACCGTGGCATTTATAAATTGAATTTCAATCAGTATTTTCGAGTTTTGAGAAACTCTCAGGAGTATGTATATACATAATCATAGCTTATTAGCACTTCCGTAAAAAAAACTGTTATATGGGTTACAGAGAAGAGAAAAAGGGATCGCCTACTAGATTACGAAGTTAGTCTTGTACTTGTTGTCAAGGCAGGAAAGGGTGCTCCGCACTGACGTGAAAAGAACTTTTTCAGGGCAGATGCTTAAGTGAAAAAAAAAACGGAAAAAATATAGTAATGAACACCGTCTCTGTGGGGCACAAGCCTATAATAAATTCCTCTGAAAATGTCCTTTTAAAACAGGAGTAAAAGGAGTAGGTACTTGGGCACTCCTAGCACCACCACCACCCTGCACGTCCCTGGTGCTCCGAGCAACTCCTGCCCAGATGTGACAACAGTATTCTATCCTAGAACGGACTTGGCTCTTATACAGGTAGAGAATTGCATCGGCAGTGAAATATCTATTGGAGCGGTAGAATAATCCCACCATTTTTAAGTGACCTCCTCGCTCTGACCGGCCAATGATGACCAAGTGAACGCCGTAATTGAACAAGAAATTAGACATTTTTCAAGATTTCCAAATCGAATGTGAATTAAATAAACTCAGTTATCTTTGAGTTTCTCTTTCCTAAAATAGCAAACACTTTTTGTCGAATCCAATAAATCAATTCATGTGAGGATGCGTTTGTTTCGTTTTGTTTTTCTAATTTTTTATCTTTTTTTTTTGTATGACAGTTCAATTGTTATAATGGTTAGAATATTTGTTAATGAACCGAGAGATTGAGGTTCGAGTCATACTATAGAGTCACAAAAATGGCACTTGATGCCTCCTTATTAGAAAGCATCATCAGATGTGAATCACGAGTAAATGAAGTAATCCAGTGAAAAGAGTGATGACTTCCCTTAAATCTCGGCCAATGCGGTCGGTCTATCTATTGGCGGCACATCAATACTTTTCGAGTTATTTAATACTCAATTCCATCATTATGGTAAATGTCTTTAGGCTTCGAGTTTATTTAATATCTTAAAATATCCATTGCATGGAAGAGCTCTATAGTATTTCTGAATTGTTGAGGAATTATTATTCTTTATTATTTTGAATATTCGGACTACTATTCTCGTTTTAGCTGTTATTCTCGCAACGCTTTGATCGATGTAACCTCCGCCTTTCTTCGAGATTAAATAAAATGGTTCTGTTCGAAAGTCGGTGCAGATTCTCGAGTTTGAGAAAAAGATTCCCGAATGCGACTCAAAGAATCGACAAGATACACCTAAAGAAGGTCGAAGGTTTCATCAACCAAAAGGTTGTGAAAATAACACTCGAGATGAGAAGAGTAGCCCAAATATTTCAAATAATCCAAATGGAAGATCCCACTATAAATAAAGTTGGAATTGTCCCTAGAGCTTAAATGTGAAGACCCATCGATCAAATTAGTTGCTAGCTGGGCGTTTTCTGTCCCGTAGTTAACAACGCATATTGTACTAACATTACAAGTGCTACTATCACAAATTTGCGGCAGAAAATACACACAGTAAGACAATACATACTCATTTAAACTGTTGTAGTTAAAACGAAATTTCCTTTTAAAGACATTCAAAAGAAAATTACTTCTAAAGTAAAAGATGGTCATACACTTTTAGAAACATTTACTTTGAATAAAATTTAAATGAAAAATTTGAAAATTTTGAAGTGTCAGAAATAATGATAAAATCATTTTATTTACTTTTTTTGTTGTTTTTTTTTTTTTTTGTAATTCCAATATTTCGCTAAAAATACCTTGATCAGGGTAGGAAGTGCGGTCCGTGATTTTTTTTCTTTTCTTCAGTTTGGTGTTATGGAGGAGGCGATGTCTCGGAGTAGAAGAGAAGAGAAATATACGTGTTGTTCCGGTGGATCCGCATGTGTTTTGCTCTAGTTTCGAGCGGGAAATGTAAAGTAAAGATGGTCAAACACTTAGAAGACACTTATTTTGAATAAAATTTAAATGAGAAATTTGAAAATTTTAAAGTGTCGAAAATAATGATAAAATCATTTTTATTTACTTTTTTGTTATTTTTATTTGTATTTGTATTTATGTGTTTATTTTTGTAAGTCCAATATTTCGCTAAAATAGCTTCATCAGAGTAGGAATTCCGGTCCGTATTTTTTTTTATTTAAAGTTTTATATGAATAAATTTTTTTTTATTATGTCTATTCATCCGTATACATTAATTGTTTACATCAGATTTTCGTGATGTTAATCTATTTAAATAAAATTATAGATGTATGTGTGTTTGTGTGAAAATATTCAATCAATAAACTCTTAAACTACTAATCACATAACACTTAAATTGAGAGGAAATAGTAATCATATATATATATATATATATACACACACACACACACACACACACACACACACACACACACATATATATATATATATATATATATATATATATATATAGAGAGAGAGAGAGAGAGAGAGAGAGAGATAGATAGATAGATAGATAGATAGATAACCACCGGAACAACACGTATATTTTTATTCTCTTCTACTCCGAGGCATCGCCTCCCCCATAACACCAAAATAAAGAATATATATATATATATATATATATTAATATATATATATATATATATATATATATATATATATATATATAGAGAGAGAGAGAGAGAGAGAGAGAGAGAGAGAGAGAGAGAGAGAGAGAGAATTGGCTCTATTTATATTCGAAATCTGCACGAATTAAAATATATTTAAGCGTATTTCACGACTCGGCAAAGCCGGGTGCCTCCCGCTAGTATGTAAGTATATCTCTCGATGCAGTTTTATTTTATGACAAAGACTAAGTATATTTAACCCATAAGCGGATCAGAGTAGACTTGGGGGTAATTGAAACTATGGCGTTACTCAACACTTTCCAAACTCCCAATTCATGCATCTTACGACTATTCGTATTTGTTATTGGTGTCTTGTTTGTAACTAGCTTTTACATGGTCGAATGATGACAGTGTTTGCTGTTATTTAATCTTTTTGTACGTTTAGCGAATGAAGATTGAAACATTTGGCGAAATAAAGTTTTGATAAAAAAGAAGAGAAAACTTAACCACATATCGAAAGAATAAATCCCGGGTCGGAAACTGAAATTTGCCTAATTGAAATTAAAAATTAATTCTTGGATATCTGTTACAAACTAAGACGTTTCAAACATTTTGTCGACCATCTTTTTGCTGTTTATTTTGTTTTCATCTTTGTTTTTTCTTTGTTTGTTTTGTTTTGTTTTTTGTTTTTTATTGTTTTGTTTATCTGGGGGCACTGCCCGTTGCTTTGATGTTTCCACAGAACTTGTGACGATTTGGAAGATTGAAAACAACACCATTATCTTCGCTTTTTTTTTTCTTCTTTCTATTTTTTTTTTTACTTTTATTTTGTGGTTGGTGTATAGGCAGGGCTCTTATGCCTTCAGCAAGTGTTGGTCCCGCCCATAAAGTCTGGGATCAAATGGAAGATGATCTTACCAACGATAGAATTCTAATTACAACCGGTACCAGTAAGAAAGAAACTCTCTCTCTCTCTCTCTCTCTCTCTCTCTCTCTCTCTCTCTCTCTCTCTCTCTCTCTCTCTCACTATATAGAGTCAGGCAAAAATACATTTTAGCCGCACGCTTTCTGGTGGGAATACAACGCGGAAACCTTTCTGGAGCTTAATTTCCATGTTTATCTTCATGACCTACTATATCTATAATATGAAGCTGTGTGGGGGGGGGGTCACGAATAGGCTCCTATATGGTTGACTATTTTAAAACACTGATTTCATATAATGATAGAAGATGTATCGAGACACAGGAATGGGTATGTTTGATCTGGCAGAACGGTGGTTCATTAAAATTGTGGGGTCTGCGTACGCGCCTGGTCCACAAAGTATGGAAATAGGAAATTTTAAAATTAAAAAAAAAAACGTTTACAAGTTTATTTGATATAGATGCACATAAGAATACTTTGATAAGTATGTTTTAACTTAAATAGGGATGATCTGCGTTCGCGCCTGACCTCCATAGAATGGAAATAGACACAAACTTTAATAAAGACTTTTCATATCTATCTGCGTACATATACTTTGATAATTATGTTTCAGTTTGAAGAAATATGGTATAATAAAATTATGGAGTGTTCGTTCGCGCCTGACCTCCATAGAATGGAAATATGTCACAAAGTTTAACAAGGTTTTTTAATATAGATCCACAGAATATTGTGATAAATGTTTCAGTGTGAACTGGTATGGTATAATAAATTATGGGGTTTATCTATATTATTTTTACTTTCATCATATTATGCTTTGGTTTTGATACGCCCAATTCGAAGCTATCTCTTTACAACCCTTCCTTTTCATAACCTATCATATATATATATTTTTTTTTACATAGTGATCACCACTTATCAAGGCCCGGAAGCCACTCAGGGATAAGGGTTATTGCAAGTACATTACGTTAGTGTGGAGATTTGGTGAAGTGTTTACTTAAGGGGGCGGTTCATTAGGAATTTGTTAACATTGGGCTTGAAGACATCCAAGTTGTAGTCCGGTGAGAAGCAGGCAAACGGAACAGAGTTCCACAGGCGTGCAGTTCTAAAAAAGAAGCTTTGTTCATGGAATCCGCGTTTTGATTTAGGCACAGATATAGAGTGGGGGAAATAGAAGGACACTCTGTAAATAGTATGTGCTATATAAAATAGTGCTCGATTACCTAGATGTAACAGGTGCGTACAATAATTCAGTAGGCTACTTGAAACGTGGCAGATGCTCAAGCTTAATGTATTTAATACTTTAAATGCAACTGGTAGTGTTATAGTGTAATTTTACTCTTATTAAAGTTCATATTGAATCAAAATGTGCTTATAGATAGAATATATATGAAAGTTGAGAGAGAGAGGAAGAGAGAGTAGGAAAATAGAGATACAAAAAAGAAATAGAAGTAAATAAGAGAGGGGAAACCGAAGAAGAGATTTAATTGTATATGCTTTTTTGTTTTACTTTTCTAATGTTTTAAATCAGGTTTTAATTTTTTTTTTTTTTTTTTTTTTTTTTTTTACAAATAAATTTACTTTTTTCACCCGGATAGAATATTGAAACAAAAATAATTTCAACTCGTTACAAAACAGTATTTATTTTTTATTTAAATTAAATATTAAGTAAAATATAATCTTTAAAAAAATGAAATACAAGTTAGAAAAGCATTTCTTGCAAGGCATGAAAATGGTTAAACTAAATGTGTTTTTATAAACTTAAAAAATTAAGGTGCAAGATTTTGTTTGAAATCTTGCAATTTTCAAAATGCGCTGTTATAAACTTTACAAAATAAGGTATAAAATATATAATTTGATTTAAATTGAATCTAAAAATTGCCTTGGATTTATTTTATGGTATGTGCATTTTTTTTTAAC
This sequence comes from Euprymna scolopes, assembly GCF_053919585.1. Lineage (NCBI taxonomy): Eukaryota > Metazoa > Mollusca > Cephalopoda > Sepiida > Sepiolidae > Euprymna > Euprymna scolopes. The sequence goes on along the minus strand of NC_136494.1, from coordinate 106,892,367 downwards.
TTTTAATTGAAAATTATATATCTATATCATTTATTTCTTAATATTAGATACATTATCTTTTTTAAGGGCAGCAAAATGTACATTACATAAAATAAATCCAAGATGAATTTTAGATTCTTCTTCTTCTTCTTTCTTTCTTTCTTTTCTTTCTTCTTCTTCTTCTTCAACCCGAACGAGACTATATTAATATGCTGATTAGTTTCTATGATTCATTTCGGAAATTTCAAAATGAATTCGGACTTTGACGGACAGTCGGCATCACCTTCGGCTGCATCTGGGACCAGGCTACCGACACGCACCCAAATAATAGACACAAAACCCTTTACCGTCGAAAACATCCAGTATGTGCAACTCCCCTCTCCTCTCCCTCATCTGTAGGTGAGAACAAATCCTTAACTAAGACCTAACCCTTCTCCTTCCCTTAAATCCTCTGTTCGCCCTGTTGACAGAGATGACACATAACCCCTAACGTTTTTGCAAGCCATCAATTTCTATCATTTATTTTCCCGGTCAAATAAGCCAATGACCATAGGAGAGGAGTTTCGGGAAGAAAGGTCCCTAGTGTCTCGATCCCTAGATTAGTTGACACACGAACCTGCAGGTCGAGACATTCACTGTCTGGTGTCAATTATTTGGGACCCTTTCGAAGGAGTAGAGATGTCATAAAGGAAACTTATAAAAGAGGGTTTGTCTGTGATTCCTATATATTATAAATGACAGGTGTGACACGAGTTCATTCATACTTTTAATTATGTTATTAGTGGCTGAAATAGCAGAGTTTCAACATGGCGTTATAATTAAAAGCACACTCACAATTAATATGCAATATTTGTTTGTTTGTTTTTTTTGTTCTTTTCTTTTCGAGTTTTAGTTTTAACCAGATATAGATAAAAACACAAAATGATGTCTCAAAGAGAAATACACATAATAGCGGGTGAGATAGAAGCAACTGGCCTAATGAAAAAATAGACTTCGTGGCTTAGTGGGGGGTGCCCTTTTCTCT